>NC_134854.1:56355835-56656502 GCF_049852395.1 Peromyscus maniculatus bairdii | reverse complement strand
TTATTCCTGGATGTAAATATTCACACTCCAAGTCAGCACCGGAAGAAGATGCTGCTGGCCTCCAACCCTTGCTGGTTTTCCTGTGGTGGGAATGGCTCCCGTGAGCCTCCTGGTACCCTTGGCCTCTCGGCCTTCTCTTAGTAAGATCTATCTGCTGAGTGGTAGGCAGAGGCTAGGGGTGGATTCAAGGGTGCATTTCAGAACACACTGTCTAGTGCTGTGTTTAACAGCTCTGGCCCTGAGGGTTTTTTTCAAATCTGGACATTTTGAAAATGGTGGGAGCTTATATTTATTGTTAAACAGGGATCTCTTTATTTCAGTTCAGTAAAAGGTGAACTGTAAAATATTATTAAAAATAAGGGAGTGGGTGTGTGAGGGGTCCTAGGCTCTGTATTGGACATAGCTCTCCCAAACAGTCTAGTTCCAGGTGCTTGGAAACTGTATCTGGTGTAATACATAGACTCACTGTGGGGAGTGGCCACATCTGGATAAACTTGTATTTCATTACTTGAGCCGGACAGGCTGAATTCAGGTTGTGGGGGTACAAAATGGGACAACTTCTCAATAGCATCAGAATGCTTGACGTTTAAGGGCTAGTCACAACGTCTGCCCTCTGGGAACTGGCAGCCAAGTTAAGGAATAACACAGGAACAAATATATTTAACCCGAGGCCAAATGTACAAAATTATTTAAGAAATAGAACACCAAGAGTATGGAAGAACACACACACATGACCTTGACCTGCTGAGTGTTGGTGGCCCACCGTGTTGCCTTTCTTTTTTTCGAGGCAGGGTTTCTCTGTGTAGTTTTTGGTGCCTGTCCTGGATCTCACTCTGTAGCCCAGGCTGGCCTCGAACTCACAAAGATCCACCTGACTCTGCTTCCAGAGTGCTGGCATTAAAGGTGTGCTCCACCACCACCCCTCCCACCCCCCAGCTGTGTTCCCTTTCTTAGCCAACTTTATTATATATGAATGGCCTGTCCTGGGCTTAGCTCAGCCGCAAATCTCAGTGCAGGGAGGGCCTGTGTGGAGTGGCCCTTTCTCTTCCCAGTCCTAACCCCACCCCACCCCCTTGTCACCTGCAGCTGTGGCCCACCTTCTTTGAGAAAAGCCTGGTGAAGAAAGCCTTTCAGAAAACCCTCACGGATCTGAAACTGGACTATCTGGACCTCTATCTAGTGCATTGGCCACAGGGATTCCAGGTTTGAGCTGCTCTTTGCCTCATCTGCAGCCACTGAGCACATGCCAGAAAATAGCAGCTGCACCTGAGCTGGGGGCAGGAGAGAGAGCCGGGGTGGGGGGATGAGTGCAGAGGAGGAGCATGGGCGCGGGGGGGGGGGGGGGGGGGGCGAGGAGCGCCAAGGTCGGAGCTGTTGCCCAGAGCAGAAGGACTCTGACCCAGAAGGGAGGTTGGATCAACATGCGGTGCTTGGGGATGGCACATGCTCAGGTCTTGCTTTAATTCTGTTTTAGAGAAACTGTGATTCTGCTCAGCCCAGATAAATATGACTGTCCTGTCCCCTTTCCATTGACTCTAGGCCCAGCGGTCCTTTCCTAGGGAATCTCATAGGATAGTCTGGCATAATGTTCTTAGGGCTCAACATTCCTGCTAGTCCAAGTGCGCTCATGGGTTGGCAGCCTGTTGATGTTGAGAGGTAGCCAACCACTGGAAAACTGCCACTCAGTGCCGGGGGCTTCCTCCTGCCTGCTCTCACGAGCTTGGAGGAAATGGAATGCTTAGCCTTTTCTCCTCAAGACCAGCTCTGGTGATGGTGGCATGCCACTCCAAATACAATCTTTCAGCAAGTTGTAACAATAGATGCTGGCTGTAGCTCTTCCCTTCCTATTTAGTGAAATTAAAATTTCCTCCAAGTTTATATTGGTCTTGGTATGTTGGGTTAATTTTCATGATAATGATGGCTTCTGCAATAGACTAATAGCAGATTGTAAAGCCAACCCAGCAGCATCAGAAGTAAAGGATTTATGTGTTGTGGTAGACGGAGCAGAGATGGTCCTTCGGCTGTCCTGAAGTGTGTTCTCCAGAGCTTGAGCAGATGCTGTGCAGGTGTGGGGTTCTTACCTCTCCATCCTGAGCCTTCTCTCCACAGGAATGGTTATCTACAAGCAGACTCCAGTGGGTTTATTGTTTTGCATTACAGGCTGGGAAGGAGTTTTTCCCCATAGATGACAAAGGCAATATTCTCACCAGTAAATACACATTCTTGGATGCTTGGGAGGTAAGTTCTGGTTTCTTTAAAGTGTGCTCAAGGAGAAAAAACTGTCAGATACCCATTGACTCCACCTGGGATGACAGCCCACGTGCCTTGTATACGATCTCATCACTGGGTTCTCCAATTCTCTCATCACCCTTTCTTCACCACCAGATGGACTGGGGTTCTGTATGACACCATTTACATTTTTCAGGATAAGACTGAGATCTAAGTGAGGCAGGAAATACAGTGCATCAAAACATGCTGTACTAGAAACAGAGGGATACACTGGGGGCTCATAATAATTGGGCAACCTGGAGTAAAAATTTAACTCCTATAAGCCTCAATGTCCTTGTTGTTTAAAAAAATCATAGTATATAATAATGATGCATATCCTTAGGGTGTGGCAAGGATTAAAATAGCTAACATACAGAAATTTAAAGAGCCCATTGGTCATTAGCTCTTGAAAGGGAAGTTGCTTCCCATGTACAGAAGATAGTCTCTCTCCCAGGAGACTGGTAAGTTGTCAGATCATAAAGAAAATGTGTGACATAATCAGGACCACGAGGTCCAGATCTGTGTGACTCAAGTCCAGGTACTGACTGTGAACATCCTGCTTGACTATGAATATACATGCAGACATCAGAGATCACACGTGGCTTGCTTTTAGATCAATTGAGGCCTTGATTTGCATAGTCATGTTAAAAATGAATGAAAGTATGATTGTTATTCTCTAATAACTTTTACCATTGTATGAGTTAGGGTTATTATTGCTTCGATGAAACACTATGACCAAAACAACTTTGGGAGGCTCACACTTCCACATCACTGTTCATCAGCAAAGGAAGTCAGGACAGGAACTCAAGCAGGGGAGGAACCTGGAGGCAGGAGCTGATGCAGAGGCCATGGATGGGTGCTGCTTACTGGCTTGCTCCTTATGGCTTGCTCAGCCTGTTTTCTTATAGAACCCAGGACCACCAGCCCAGTGAGGCACTACCCACAATGGGCTAGACCCAATCTCTTTGATCACTAATTGAGAAAATGCCTTACAGCCAGATCTTATGGAGGCATTTTCTCAACTGAGGCTTCCTCCTCTCTGATGACATTAGTTTGTATCAAGTTGACATAAAATTAGCCAGCATAACCACTATCCTCTTGCAAATGCTAAAAGGTAGGACAAAGTGAATGAACAAGTCTGAATGACTGGAGAAAACAGACTCCAAGAATTGGCATGTTGTTTGTCAGGCAGTCCTGAATTGTGTTCTGCTTCAGACTCTGGGAAACTTGCCTTCTCTGGAGAGATTGGAATTGATAAACTGAAATGAAGTGTAACTTTTCCATGGTGTGTCCCAAAGTGCTTATCTACTAGCACAGCGCTCTTGCCACTTTGAGCTTTCACTGGCTGTGGTAAGAGAAAAACCTTGTGGTAGAGAGCAAAACCTCAATGACAACTGAGGGTGAAGGCAAGGCAGGGTAGCCTTCCTGCCCCAGGGGCGAGGTTGGAAACCCTGGTGCTGAGGAATGCTGTCCTGGGGGCACACATGGCCTGCCTGCTGTTGTGAAGTTAGAGAGGCTGTGATTACCTCACAAACTGCTGAGGAAAGAGTCTTTCTCTCTGTGTGTATAGTCACTCCTAAATTGACCATGTTCCTTAAGTAATCCAATTAGACTCAATGTTTCAGGAACTAGATGGGTAGAATTCTTGCTCAGTCCATTTGTTCTTGTTACCCCATCTGGGGTGAACAAATGTTTATTCATCTGTTTCATCTCCCCAAGAAAAGTTAACACAACACCTGGAAATGTATTTAAAGGAATTAATCCTTGGCAAGTGAATCATTAAATTTGCCCTCTAGTAGCAGAACTTCTGTTGCAAGGAATATGGAGGGAAGGGGGACTGGAGGCTGGGAATTCAGTTTTGTAGAAGCTTTGGTGCTTGTAGAGCAAGCACAAGACCCTGGGCTTAAACAAACAAAACATTCTTTTAACACTTGGGTTCACATGGATGGGTCTTCAAGACTGGGTGAATTCTGGTGTTAGATGTGAAAGAAAAAATATTAACCCCAAACTACAACAATAAGAGGCTCTATAGAATTACCTCATGTGATTGTTGCTTAACAATTAATAGAATAGCTTATGCACACAGAATCAACAGTGTTGTAGTGTATACACTGAGACTCACAGGTAGCCTGATTTCATTGTTCCGTTTGCAGTGAGTTGAGGGTACTAATTAGATAAGATGTCGACTGTATATATTACTGGATTAAAAGATGGCCTCTTCAGTACCTCATAATATTTTCTTGTGTGATGTGAACACTAGTGTGTCTAAAGTTCATTCCATAGCATTTTCACTATAGCTCTTATAATGATGTCATACTAAGATGGCAATTCTGCCATAGTATCTTACATTGGGGCTAATTTACTGTCTCGCAAATAAATCCAAGAATGATTCCTAAATAAAAACCTCACATACATAACAGATATCCTACTGCTCTGATTTGATCTTTTTGATCTTGGCAGGATTGAATATGTCTGGATAGGTAGTATATGAATCCACAACCAATCCAATAGAAAATTCACTGGCCACAGTCTATAACAGAGGAGAGGAAGTGAGTCTAAAGAAGGAAAGATGGATCATACACCCAAACCAAACCTGACCCAGGTTACATAATAGCATTTGTCTTATTTCCCACTGGGAAGGTGCTGGGACCTTCAGATCATGTCAGTGCTAAACTGCCTTGTCTGGTAAAGTCTTCCCCATTCCTCATTCACCCTAGCACTTCTCATCCTGGTACATTCAGATCTGCAGAGGGCATTTTGAACATCCTAATGTCCATGCTGTATCCTAAAGGAAATCAGCAAGAAGACCTGGGTGTGGAGTCTAGACCACCCATTTTTTTAGAACCTTTAGAGGGTCCAGGATTGAGAAACAATAGACAGTGTTAGCTGAACACATCCTGCTTCTCCCTACCTCTAAGCCCTTGCTTCTCGGTTCCCCCAGTCTGTTCATGATTTTACCACCTTTCTTCATGTTATTTTTCTATACCCTGTTTGCACTCTATTCCTAATGTCTCCCCTGGGGGCCGGGTGGAGAGGGGGAATCCAGTGGATTCTTTCCTTCCCTCCTTGATTCTTGAAGCTGTATCAACTGTCAACTAAGCTGAGGTAGCCTCAGTACTGAGGCAGCTGGATCACTGAGGGGCACCCTAAAACTTTAATTAAACTGTTAGAATCTCAAGCAAGCTGGGTATGGTGGCATGCTCCTTTAATCCCAGAACTTGGGAGATGAAATTCTGTAAGTTCAAGGCCAACCTGGTTTACACAATGAGACTCTGAGGGGGGGAGGGGAGAATCTCAAGCAAAAAGCACATTGATTACTTTTACATTCTAGAAACTCCCAACAGGAATGTACAATAAATGGAATATAGATGTGTGTTCAATTTGTGACTGCTACAGGCTCTTTATAGGCAAAAAATAATAAACCCTAAGTCTTTGAAGTTGAGGTAGTTTTTGTAGGACAAGAGGTCAACAGGAAATATTTCAACCCCACTTCAGTTCTAGGCCGGGTTTGACTACCAGGGCCTGTAAATCTGCATGGCATTTCCCACTGCACACCAAATTGTTGTGAAAGATCATAGAACCTAGACCAACAGCTGGTCCTGATGGTTCAGGAATATAACCCTAGACAAGATGGAGACAGGGGCAGGAGGATCATGAGTTCAAATCCTGGCTGAAGTGCAGAGTAAGTTAGCTTAGGGTTTCTGTTGTGGGGATGAAAACATCATCAGGCCACATTCCATTGCTAAGGAAAGTTCATGGCAGGAACCTGGAGGCAAGAACTGATATACAGGCCGTGGACACTGGCTTGCTCAGGCTGCTTTGTCATGTTCTCTAGAACTACTTGCCCAGGTCTCACACCACCAATAATGAGCTGGACCCTCCCTCCCACTTCAATCAGTAATCAAGAAAATGCCCTACAGACTTGCCCATAGGCCAATCTTATGGAGGCAGTTTTTTCATTGAGTCCCTTTTCCCGAATTACTCTAGTTTGTGTCAAGTTGACACAAAACTAGCCATCACAAAGGTCAAGGCTAGTTTGGGTAGAGAGACACTATCACTGAAAGGGAAAGTATCAGCTTAGGACCCCCAAGACCAAGTTCTCATTGCCCAGAGGGACAGAGGGCAGGGAATAAGAGACAAAGGCAGGAGACAGAGGGTTTGGAAGGAGGGAATAAGGGAGAGGGGACAGGGGTATTTGTCTTGGGGGTGGGTATTGCACACACACACACACACACACACACACACACACACACACACACACACACAGGACTGCCTCTGGATAGAGAGGAGACAGATGCGGCACATAGGAAAATGGCAGTTTATAAAGGTAAAAGGGGAAACTCTGTGTTAGGATGAGGTGTTTAATTTTAATTGGGTATGTTAATTAGGTGAGCCAAAGGGGGCTTTATGATTGCTGGACTTCAATACTTTGACAGCTGGACTCTGGTGGTCAGCCTTAGGGGGAGGAAGTGGCCAAATAAGGGAATAGACAGTGGTGGCTAGCTTTAGAAAGGTAATACAATTTTTAGCAAGGAAGAGGGAAAGGAGGAGAAGGCAAGGCCTGCCAGAGCCATGCTGGCCACGCTCGAGCTGGCCAGAGGTTCCTTCAGTCTCAAAATTTAAAAATGGGCCAGCAATGTAGCTCAATGGTAGTGTCCATCTAGTATGAGAGAGGCCCTAGGTTTAATAATCCTCACTAGCAGAAAAACAACTAATTTAAAAAGATACCCATAGAAGTGATGCCATTCCACAGACTAGAGCCTCCTTCATGAATGACCCACGTTTGGATGAATAGAGAGCAGAAAGCATGCAAAGCCTTTACATATTTTACTTTTCACATTTTTTGAGCTAGGGTAATGGAACTTGAAATAGCCAGAGTGCACCATGGTCTGGACTGAAACTTGATTTTAGTGCTTTTGCTAAACTTGTAATGGTGGATTCATTGCAAGGTTACCAGTATCCTGTATCATTGTAAAGCTGAGCCAGCATCCCTGTATCCTTCTACAACCATCTAGACTGTATTCCTTACTGTGACAGGTCATGGAGGAACTGGTGGACCAGGGGCTGGTGAAAGCCCTGGGCGTCTCCAACTTCAACCACGTGCAGATTGAAAGGCTCCTGAACAAGCCTGGACTGAAACACAAGCCAGTGACCAACCAGGTCAATTCTCTTTGCTGAAGGGTCCTGCTCTGTGACTGCTTCCACACTGGGAGGCAATTTCCATACTATTTACTGAGTCTCATCTCTGAGGCCTGTGTTCAGGATGCTCGGGGAGGTGGGAGGCAGATCTCTGGTCTGGTTTGTAGCACATCTATCACTGGGTTGTATCTGGCCTGTGTGTTGATCTTTTCTTGTGCCTGGAGTTCCCTCTGAGCCACTCAGGAAGGAAGGCCCACTTCCCTAGTGACAGGTGTTTTCTCTTGCAGGTCGAGTGTCACCCATACCTCACCCAGGAGAAACTGATCCAGTACTGCCACTCAAAGGGCATCACTGTCACAGCCTACAGTCCCTTGGGCTCCCCAGAGAGACCTTGGTGAGGTTTCTGAGTGGTGGTTCTTTCTTTTATCACTCAAAAGTCATGTTTCATAATTGGTTAAGATAGCTTTGAACGTCTAAGGCACCTGAAAAAATGTGTCTATAGCAGTGTGTTTGGCCACAGGAGGGACACATATTTTGTGTGGTGGGGGAGGGGGCAGGGGAAGGAAGAGAGAGAGGAAGAGAGGGGAAAGGGAGAAAGAGAGAAGGAGAGAAAGAGGGAGAGAGGGAGAGAGAGAAGGAGAGACAGCGAGAGACAGCAAGACAGGAGAGAGAGAGAGAGAGAGAGAGAGAGAGAGAGAGAGAGAGAGAGAGAGAGAGAGAGAGAGAGAGAGAGAGAGAGAGAATGCATATCTAATCCTGGCAATGCTCCATTTCTGCCAACCAGTACCAGGATGGACTTAAGTTGGTAAAGCTCCTGATCCTATGGTGAGGTCCATGGGAAAGATAAAAAGGTTTCAGGTCCTCCTGGTTGCCTTGCAGATGGGAAAGGCTGTGATGTTCATCTTTGACACCGTCCTGGCAGTGATATTCACTGTGATTATTATTCACTCCAGCTATCTTTCTGCACTTAGGGCTAAGCCAGGGGACCCTTCACTACTAGAGGACCCCCATATTAAGGAGATTGCTGCAAAGCACAAGAAAACCCCGGCCCAGGTAAAATACTGTTGTCGTTGTTGGGTATTTTCCCTATTCTCCAGCAATGCTTCTTACTAGTCTTATGTTATGGTGTTGCCTGCTTTTAATCCCTTGGAGAAGAAATAGGAAATGTGGGTCTGTTGGGATCTCCAGGAGATACAGCTGGTCTCAGTGAAGTGAGGACTGCCTGTGGCCATCAGCTTCTTGCCAAGTCCCCAGGCAGTAGCACGAGTGCATGCCTCTGGGTTTGGGTGCTAACTGTACAGGGCCTCAGTCCTTTGTCCGCCAGTCTCCCCATTCCTGACCAGGGAAAATGTGGAATTGTTTCCAGGAACAAGGGCATGAAAGTAGAGTTGCCAAGTATTCCCTATGGTGAAATCCTTAGTTAACTTCAGCTGTCGTAGCTGAAGCTGTCGTAGCTGAGGCTGGAAGAGGCTACACACACATTTCCCTACACTAACACAGGAGAGGCTCTTGTAAGTGGACACCTGTTATCCCCTCCATGTGCACAGGTTCTGATTCGCTTCCACATCCAGAGGAATGTGGCTGTGATCCCCAAGTCTGTGACACCCTCCCGCATGCAGGAGAACATTCAGGTAAGGTCTGAGATGATCATCTGCTGTCCCTTGGTCATTAGAAGACAGGGTCCCTGTCCTTAACCACCCCTGTTTCACCAGTGTGTCCTTCCAAGGCTATTCTTGGTTGTCAACTTAACTACATCAGAATGAAGTACAGTCCAGAAATGGAGGGCACACCTGTGAGAGATTACTTTTGCTTGCCTTGAAGTGGGTGAATCTACTTTTAGTATAGACCTTTGAGACAGGAAGACACATGCCTTTGATTTGGATCTTGAGGTAGGAAGGTACTAATTGGGCCACCCTTTCTGCTGGAAGCCTATATAAGGACATGCAAGATGGAAGCCTGCTTTCTTTGTCTGCTTGCCCTCATCTTGCAGCACATCCATTCCTTCACTGGCATTGGAGCCTTCTTCTTTGGGATTCCAGCATATACTGAAGACCAGAAGAGACATCCAGCCCTGTGGACTGAGCAACTACTAGATTCTTGGACTTTCTGTTCACAGCCAGCCCCAATTAAATGTTTTCCTTATTAAGAGTAGCCATAGCCGGGTGGCAGTGGCACACGCCTTTAATCCCAGCACTTGGGAGGCAGAGCCAGGTGGATCTCTGTGAGTTCGAGGCCAGCCTGGTCTACAGAGTGAGTTCCAGGCCAGGCACCAAAAACTACACAGAGAAACCCTGTCTCAAAAACAACAACAAAAAAGAGTAGCCATGGTCATGGTGTCCCTTCACAACAATAGAACATTGACTAAGACAACAGAATCGAGATGAATCACCATTGGGCAAAGATCGGCAGGAGGCAGGGACTAGCAATTGTACCTTTTAGCACCGCAAATAACAGTGCTTACCATTGTGCACTTGGATCATGGGCCATAGACTGTCCTACCCATGCACAGACTGTTCTGGCCTGCACAACCCACCTGCTTACAGAAGAGGAATGGGCTAAATTTGAAGAAATGTCTCCTGGAAGATTACTGTCCAGTCATCCCTCAGGGATCACAGCCTCTGTCCACTAAGCATTTCTGAAAACCCAGTCTCCCTCCTTTAGAAGTACTAAACCCCATAAACAATCCAGTCTTAATTTAGAGAATAATTTGTATGTAGTGTGGACCTAATAGGAGAAACTCTAGAACCTGGGGTCTCACCAGCACTTCCCTTGCTAATGATGCTTTGGGAACTCTTGCTTCTCTAGGTGTTTGACTTCAAGTTGAGTAATGAAGAGATGGCCACCATTCTCAGCTTCAATAGGAACTGGAGGGTCTGCTCCTTGCCTATGTAAGTGGTGCTGGGTTTAGGAGGATGATCAGGAGTTTTACTAAAGTTGTACAGGGTTAGCTCAAGAGATAATAAGGCACGGGGGATGACTTTTGTCTTCTAATACTACTCTCAGGCAGTTGTGAAAAATTAAAACTTGAGGAAAGATATTGTTAGTTGGTACCTGTTTCCCAACTTTGCACATAGAGAAAAGACATGCCATTCCACTGTAGGAGACAGAAGTGCTCATCTTCTCACTTAGTCACTCAATAACTTCCTGGTAATATGCTCTGGGCCAGCCATGTTCTAGGTGTCTGTTCCTGTGGGAACTTCCTGTTCCCACAGTCTTAGATTGTATAAAGGGATAGTTAAAGCAACATCACACACATATGTCAGAGAGTAACAAGTGATATAGAAAAAAATTAAGTAGGGCAAAAGGCATGAGGATTAGTAGGTCCTGCTAGGACTGATTGATGCTTTCTTCATATGTGATGACCCAGGGGCAGTTTTGCCGATAAATAGAGTAGGATTCTTGGTTGCAGCAGGTGCAAACACACCAGGTGTGTGTGGGCTGAGGGTCGAGCACTTGAGTAGGGGGGCAATGAAGCCAGAACCAAATAGGCAAAAGCTATTGTAGGAAGAAATAAGGTTAGAGACAACCTTGGGCTAAAGGCACACAGGTGGTCCAGAGCACGGGAAGGACTTGGACTCCAGCTCCTCAGGAGCTGAGAAGCCAGGAGAGGATTTTTGTGTAGAGGTTTGCATATCTCATAGGTTGGAATGAGAAAACTGACTTTTTGCATTTAGAAATTACAGGGAGACTAGTAGAATAATCTAGGGAAGAGATTACAGTCATTGGATCTACTTCATAATGTGATAGAAGAAATTAGGAAGATTTAATACTGGATAAATAGGAAAACAGAGCAAATTGAATTTGCTATCAAAACAACAACAATAACAAAACCATCAAATGTGGGTTTTGTTGCATTGGCTTTATTTTTGCTTGACCAACTCTAGAGCACAACTGTCATTTAGGAGTAACCATGAGTTTGAGAAATGCTTATGATACCAATTGAGCATTGAATAGGGAATGCCAGATGGAGTGAATTTATGAGTGCAAGTCATAGGTTGATAATAAGCCTGGTCTTGTGGCTTCTAATCCAAGCTCTACCACTTACTCATTGGCTATGAAGCATCAGGTAGATTCAGTAACTTCACCAAATTGTTTTCTTTTATTTACAAAGTAGTGATAATAATACTAATAACAGAAAACACAGATTGAGTATTTAGGACCCTAAACCCTTTGCTTATATTCATATTTTACTTAATACAACAACCAATCTGTCAATTTCACCATGATTCCCCACTTTACAATGTGAGAATGAACCAAAACAGGATTTGTGAGGCCCTTGGCCATGTGCCAGGTTTCTAATGATCTGTCATTCTGACACTAGTCTACGGACTTGGCCACTGATTATTCTCTTGCCCTTTTCTCTCAAATATTCATCAATTTGATGGAAGGTCATAGTATGGGTCCCCTTCTGCATTCCCATGGGGTCCCATGGGGGAAGAGGCTAAGAGAGCAGAAAGGTTGCTGAGTGTATCACATAATAATGCCTATGAGATCATATTTGTGGCTTCTGTGGAACATTGACCTCTGTGTTCGTGTTGCTGCAGGGCAATTAATGCGGAGGACTACCCTTTCCATGTGAACTACTGAAGTGTCATTGCCTGATGAGAGTGTCTCATGGCTTTTCTCTTTGCTGATGTGCAAATAATTCCTCCTGAGATGTATTTAAGCCAAGACTGTTTGATGTCATATTATATCATCAAGCAGGTCTTGATGTTGGTCAAATCAAGGCATTGCTGTATTCGAATCCTCATTGTTCAACCAGAAGCAGACTACTTCATAGAAATGTGACTCAAAGAAGTAAATAATACTCTTGTATATAATTTGATGTACTTGTCAAACACCAAGAACTATGGTAATGCTGAAGGCACAAAAATGAAATAATAAAAACAAGAACACTAACCAATGTGTCCAACACAGTCTGAAGTACTTGTTGAATGAGTGCACTCACTGAGTCCAGGTCTTCCCATTCACATTTCACTTGGCAAATAATAAAGGCACAGGGAGGCCAACAACTTGCTCATAGCCACCCATGCACTAAGTGGCTAATCCAAATATCAAAGGCAGGTGCTCTCAGGGAGAGCTCAAGTCGATGTGTTGCTCTCTTCCTGCCAAGTCCTCTCCTGTTTCCTCCCTTTGTCCTTTCCTTGTGACCCTCTCAATTATTGTTGCTTCCTCAACTTGCCTTCAATGTACCAGTATGCCAGAGTCAGTGCTGGTGGTGACCAAGCCTGTGAAACCCACACAGATGCCACTGTTCATTGACAGACTTTGTAGCAACCCTGGGAGTGCAGTGGAAAACAGAAGTGAGTCTAGACATGAGAATACCATTGACCTCTGTCTTAGTTATGGTTTCTATTGCTGTGAAGAGACACCATGACCATGGCAACTCTCATACAGGAAAATGTTTAATTGGAGCTGGTTTACAGTTTTAGAGGTTTAGTCCATTATCATCATGATGACAAGCATGGCAGTGTGCAGGCAGACATGGTGCTGGAGGAGCTGAGCATTTTACAACCAGAGCAGCAGACAGCAGGAAGAGAAACTGAGTCAGTGGACCTGGCTTTAGCTGTGGAGACCTCAAAGTCCCTGCCTCCTCCAACAAAGGGACACACTCCCTCCAACAAAGCCACACCTACTCCAACAAGGCCACACCTCCTAATGGTGGCACTCTCATTGGGCCTATGAGGACCATTTTTATTCAAACCACGACACCATCAATCTGGGACATGGCTTTTTTCTATAGTATTTCTTCTTAGAAGTATTCCAATCATTCAGAAAAGTATAGAGAGGAGCATGGTGGGCATCCAGTAACCCATCTTACAAATTTTACCATGCTAATATTTTGCAATGTTTGCTCCAAATGCTTTTAAAAAGAAACTAATTCAAGGACTAAGTGCTAGCCAGTGCAGTGAAGTACTCCTCAGTACCTTTCCCCATCCCTGTTCTCCAAAGCCAATGCCTGTTCTCAGATAGCTACTCACAGTCCTGCTTTTCCTCAAATTCCCTGCCCTGCCTTCCCCATGCTGTGTATGATGGTTGGGGACAGGTGGTCACCTACATTTCCAGGCCTCCTAGTCAGATGGCTTCCTCTGTGATTGTTCAATGGGGGCCTCTGTTAGGAGGTTGAAGGTCTGCAGAAAGAGAAAGGCAGCTGTCTTCTTGAACGGTATTTCAGTAGAAGTGACATTTCCCGTGTAATCCCAGCTTGAAGCCTGCACATTGATTCTGACTCCTACCAGCGGACACCACTTCTGGGATTAGAGCATCCGCCTTCCTCCTGTATCCTGTCATCTCTAGGAGTGGTGGTCTCTACCTGCTGCTGCTCACCTTGGAATCACCTCCTACTCTTTTGCTCGATATCCCAGCTCATCCATCAAGGTTGCAGAAGGGTGGAGCTCGCTTTTGAGGCTTTGATGTTTTCGGCCTGGACTCTCCCTGACTCTGGTGATTGCTGGAGTCCCTGTGGCTCTTTGATGTGAAGCTGCTGGACTCACTTCTCCCTTTGCCTTCCCATGATGTTCTTATAGGGACGTTAGCCATTGGATCCATGATCCACCTTCACCCGGCATGCCCTAACTCTAGTTGCAAGGATCCTTTCTTTGAATGAATCTCATTCTGAGATTTGGGCAGACATAGACGTTTTGTAACACTATTCATACATTGTCTGAAGTATTGCAATGCCCTTATTTGAGTGACCCATGCTTCTAAAAATAAATTTGTGTACCTTTTTTTTAAATCAGCATTTTTTTTTTTTAACATTCGTTACTTACTAAGAGGAGGTGAGAATTCCCTGTTGGAAGCCGTCAGGTAGATGCTGGGAATTGAACTGGCGTCCTCTAGAAGGGCTACCAGTACTCTTCACCACTGAGCCATCTCTCTGGCCCCATACTTCCTTTTCATTTCAGTATATCTCAGTATATTGCAACTCAACCAGTAATACAAAAGTAGAACATGTTAGCAGAATAAGTGAATAACTAGAATTGAGATGAAAACACTTGTTCATTTTGTTTGGTGTTTCCACTGTTCTAGAAAAACAAAACACATTTGCAGGTATGAGGTTCAAAACATGTGTGATTCTGCATATGTGTTAAATGCTTATTATATTTATATATTTAATATAATTATTACATAATAACAGATGCATACTGCAATTAAATATTGTTATATAACAGAGGCATGCCAGGACTTACTCTTGTCTAAAAACCTATTGACAGTTGATGGTTACTTGAGGAAGATATGACTCCTGGCCCATGCTACAGTGGGTGGTCCCACACTCAAGTGCATGCAGCCAACACTAATTGGATTCAGCAGGTTGAACAAAATAAAAATAGAAGATGAAGTTGGGAAAAAGACATATTCCAGGGGGTCCCAGTAAGAGTCGGAGAGTGAAGTGGATGAACATGATCAAAATGTATCATATATATTTATGACATTCTAAGAGAATAAGTAAACAATAAAAGGAAATATATATATAAATAGTTGTGTAACTGTAGATCTATCCCTGCCATTTCCATTAAAAGAAACTAAAATGCTGGGCGGCTGGGGTGGGAGGATTTCCATGAGTTTGAGGCAAGCCTGAGCTCCACAGTGAGTTCTGGGCCAACTGGGGCTATAGTGAGACCCTGTAACCAAAGGGAAAAAGAAGAAGAGGAAGAAAGAGGAGAAGGAGGAGGAGAAGGAGGAGGAGGAGGAGGAGGAGGAGGAGGAGGAGGAGGAGGAGAAGAAGAAGAAGAAGAAGAAGAAGAAGAAGAAGAAGAAGAAGAAGAAGAAGAAGAAGAAGAAGAAGAAGAAGGAAAAAACTAGAATTACATGGAAAAATAGCTGTTCTAGAGTTGAAGCAGGGAAAGATAACCTTGAATAGCTTTTTTAGCCAGAAAGTAAGGGAGCACTAAGCAGATAATGGGGCCCACCAAAGGGTACAAAACCCAACTCAAACAGGGTATGCAGATGAGTGGCACTAGTGGATAATAATTCTTGAATAACATGAGATTCATTAAAAACCCACTAAAATGAAAAAAAAAATGAGAAAAGAAATTCTTCTCTGAGTATTTTTTTAAAACCCAATCTGTGTAGAAGAGACAACAGTTAGAAAAGCCCCATTTTGATAACCATATTAGCAATTAATGTACTCAACAACAGTGGATGTTTAAACTAGTAAGCAAATGTTTGGTGAGCAAGTGTATTTGCCTGTCACTCCTTAGTTGCTTATACTTCTTCCTTATTTAATTACTAAAGGAAAACAGTGTAAGAATCTGATCCAGACCACATACTAGTTTCTTGTTGATAGGTATTAAATGATCACAAACTTGATAGCTTGAAACAACATGCATTAATGGTATCTAAATTCTTTAGATCAGACATGAGGCAGATCTAACTGTGTTTTCTTAGGTCTCCTACGCTAAAATCAAAGTCCCAGTCAAGCTGGATTCTTATCTGGAACTCTTTTGAGTAAAGGATTCCACCTTGTAGTCTCATTCAACTTATTGGCAGAGTTTGGTTCCTTACATATGTAGGACCTTGGATTCCTGTTCCTTGTGGGCTGTTATCTGGGGACATACACCATCCCTGGTGGCAACTGTTCTCTGCTCTTTATTGAGACAAATCTGAACTTCCTTGGAGTTGAAGCCCAATCACACTTTATATCTTGTTTTTTCTTCTGCAGCCTGCCGAATAAAATGTTCCTTTTTTTTTTTTTTTTTTTTTTTAAAGAGGTGATTTGTTTGGATCGGGCCTTCCTGGATAGCCATCCCTTTACCATGTAAGAATGCAACCATGGAAGTGAGGTCACAGGGCCATCTTACAGTTCTGCTCCTAATATTACTTTAGTCGATCAAATAATCAATTTAATATTGCCAATAACAGGGCAAACTGAAATAGTATATGCTGACGCAGGAAGAAGAACTGGCTTTAGATTTGTGCTATCTCTACGGAGCTGAAAACTTGAAATAAATACAAGGACTCATCAGATGATGAGAAACACTCAACTCAGTCAGTCACCTGTGATCTTTAAAACCATTGAGATCGGGAAAGACAAGGGCTGTGGAACCAGCACAGATACAAGGAACACTAAAAACATGAATGTGCGAAGGTGGCATGTGATTCTAGCCGGGTCTCTTGACTATGAAGGACATTATTGCAGCAACTGGTAAAACCCCAATGGGTCTGAATGAAAGGCGGTAAGGACTTAAGATCAGTATCCTCATCTCAAAACTTGTGATGTAATAATAGGTGTCACCCCTGTGTAAGAATTACATACTAAAGTATCCAAAGGCCACAGCATAGCATGTCAGCAAATTACTTTCAAGTGACTCAGAAAAAGGACTGTTGCTATTATCTTCTAAGGACTATTTCTGAAATTATCTTTCAAAGGGGGAAAAGGGATCAATAATAATCAAAGTAAACAAAAAAGACAAAGTACATTTCAGCTGAATTGAGAGGACTTAGGAAAGAATTTCAGTTTACAAGAATAATCAATTTCAGGAACTGAAGCTTGGAACACTTGCCTAGTACACAGAAAGCTCTGGATTCAACCCACAGCACAGCAAACACAAAACGATAACAAAATCCATTTTGCTTTATGCCGAATATTTTTTAAAAATCACTGAGACCTTTCTCCTGTGGAAAATGTGAACAAAATGTGCTGTCTTTTCCATCAGAGGTTGAAGAAGACAAGACAAAATCTATTGTGTCCTTGTGTGTCTCCAGGGACTTGACCTGACTGGTGCCACGAGGGAATGAAGAAATGATAGATACATGGATATATGGACACAGAAGAGTTGGCCTGGGGTTCTGGGCTCTCTGATGGAGAGACCGCAGCACCCAGGAAGCTTAGCATGTTTATCACATACAGTTGATAACTTGTTGAAACAGCAAGGCAGGACTATGGGTATGTCTGAAAAAAGGAGGTGGGTTATTACCGATAAACAAGGAGGCAGGGTTTATGGTAAACAGCCGGATCAAGGAGAACACTCTAGCTAACCCTAGTAGGGGCAGTCTCTGTGGGGTGCACTCTTCAAGCTGCTAATATCCAGGGGTAGAAAGCTATGGTGGACATTTTCCACACACACTAACAGCATTGGCAAATCAGACCCCCAAAAAGGCTTTGCCATTTTCCCATGGGTCTGAGGCTGTGAACCTTCATGTCAACAACACACATTTACTCAGGACTTCACATACTCAGGGCTTCCTCCAGTTCCACAAAACTCCATTTAGAAACATTGTAAGCAGTTTAAATTCCTTCCGGGTCAGCACTTCTCCCAATGAAAATAAATGCTCAGTTTAATTTCTCCCCAGAAACTGTGCTGCTCTGCGTGCTAACCTCCAGGGTTATAAAAGCCCTAGAGACAGGCTCTTTGGACCTCATACCCTCTATTGTCTGACGAATTGAGCAGTTCCTAAAGGCGCTGGGTCCCTTCAGTGACCATTTCCTTCACTTTTGCCTGAGCTCTGACAGGGAAAAGTGACCCCAGGAAAAAGAGCCTTCCCGCTCCATCTCCCCTGACTCCATTACTAAGGCACAGCCTCTCTCTCAGCTTGGCTTCATCTGTTTATGAATGAACAGCACTGGAAAGCCAGTGTCTCTGTGGTAGCTCTCAGGCTCTGGAGTCTTGTGACTTCACTCCATTCTCCCAGGAAGCTGGAAGCTGAGTTCTGGGACAAGCGTGTAAACACAGGCCTCATAATTATCAGCCGGCACCATCATCCCTTAAGAATTCACCAGACAAGGAGCTGCGCACTCACAACTCTGAGGAGCTGAAGGGTTTGCTCTGCCCCAGTGGAGGCCTGTGCTGTGCCAAGGCCATGTCTAACTGCCAGGACAAATGCAGTTGTGGGCTTTGGGTTGCCGAAGAGAGGATAGTTCAGGAGCTGCAGCCTGGCTCTGCCAGCCTGGAGTCAGGGACTCTCAAAGACAGGAACACTTAGAGAAACCAAGTCCCTCTGTCTTCAACATCACAGTCTTGCTAGCGCTCCAACATTGCCAGTGACCAGGAATTCGTCACCACAGCAGGATGTAATGCTGTGTCTAGAAAGGTCTTTTGTTCTTGTCTTCACCCCATGCATCTCAATTCTGTGTGCGGTGACAATATAGAACAGGTTCTCCTAGGGCTCAGGAAAGCCTGCAGACCTCCAAGTGCCAAATCTAGCTTGGCATACAGATAAACTGTGTCCTCTGGGAACTTTCACTATCCTATGCCGATCTATGCATTGTTTGGAAGACATGCAATGAAAACTGCAAATCACAAGTCACGGGAAAGGACATTTTTAGCGGGCAAATGCTTACATAACCCAAGTCTGTTGACCAAAACAAAAACTCAGTAGTTCTGTGCTCCCTTGGCAACCAAACTCCTTCTTCTCCTGTGTACATTACTCTTAAAAAAATGTTGCCAACTAGCCAGGTATGGTAGTGCATGCCTATAATTTTAGGACTCAGAATGCTGGTACAGGCTGATTTTGAGCTGGCTACATAGCAACTTCCAGGACAGTCTCAGTTATGTGCAGATTGTCTAAAGGCTAAGGCAAATTCTAGTCAATGGGTAGAGTTGAAATTCATCGAATTAAGTTCAACTTATTGATTTATTAATGAACTTTATTATTAGCTAACTGACTAATATTAAATTGACCAATGACATGAGTGAAAAACAACTGAAAACGACTATGTCTTTGAGTTCATATTGCCAGCTTTAAGAGAGACAGAAAGCTCAGATTGAATCTTGTGAGATGCCACCTGGGTAGGATTCTTCTGAGACTAAAGTCCAGTATACTGTTTTAATCATTTAAATTTTCATTTTTGAAAATTTACCTTGTTAGTCAACAGAGGAATGATCTCGGAGATAGTCTATAATAATCAAGTTCATGAAAAAACTGGTAAATATGATCACATTCTAATTGGCATCACTGTCCAGAGAGATACACCCCTTAAGTAAACTGGAACTTATTAAGTTTATTGCTATTTATACTTCGTCCTTGCAGTAGATAGGAAACTTCTGAAACAATTTGAATGCTAAAGTTGTGAGTATATTTTTTTTTTTTTTAAAATAAAGCCTCAGTCATCTACTTTCTGAACTGCCCCAACCCTTGTAGCACACAGGCACATGTCTGCTGACCAATGAATTACTGCTTTCTTAATAGGATGGGAGAAGATTCTGGTAAGTTCTGGTTGCATTATTGTTTTCAATATTTGTTACTAGTCATAAAAACCACCTCCCTCTCAACTCATTTCTGTTCTTGCTGATGTGTGTAGTTGAGGTAGGTGAGCGTAGGGTCTAGCTTACCGGCCGGAGATGCCACTTAGACAAACACCTCTTCTAACAATGCACTTGGAATCTGACCCTCACCGGCATGCATTCCCTATGCATACAGAACCCTCTTCTAACAATGCACTTAGCAGCCTGCTGGCAATCTAGAACTCCCACCTCCACATACACCCATTCCCAAACAATTGAGTAAGTTTCTTCTCCCTTTAATAACCAAAGGAATATTCAGTCATAATCCAAGTATATCATAGAATGGAAGGTAGGGGCCCATCCATCCTGAACTAGTTTTGGGTGCATACATAGTAATACAAATGGTATCTTCTGAATCAACTTTTAGGAAGAATCTTCTATTTACTACCTTAGACTTGTTAAGTGCGTGTATAATTAAAATTGGATGCATCATAGAAGGGACATGATCAGTGAGTGAAGGCTTATGTAATACAAGCTTGTGTTAATCAAAACAGAGAACCACAACAATTTTCCCCTTAGCAACAAGCTTCCCCCTTCTCCGAGATCCCATAAAAGGAAGCACAAGCGTTACCAGGGCCTTCAGTACTCTTGACAGCATAATTCTTCCTCATATGCAGTATCTTTTCACATTTACATAAAGTCATCTGCTACTTTTACAATCTGTGTGTACCTTTATTTCATTCTTGAATAAGACACCAAGAAACAGGAAACACCTGGTCTGGACCCAATCACCAGTAATGGTGGCCACGAACCTCAGCTCTAAAGGCTGCAGGTACTTAGTAAATGACTATGAATCACAAGCCATTGGGATAGGACAGTGTCAGTTGAAATGTGGAGGATTGGCACATATTTTATGTTTGTAGATTCTTTAATGAGTAGTTAAAAAGCACACTTTTTCCAGATGAATTTAGAAGTTCATCTCTTCCCATGATTTAGGAAAACCTCTGGCAACCAGCATTAATAACATCTTTCAGAAGAGTAAACTGATTCAGAGAATCAGACATTTCTATTATTTCCTGATGAAGAGGATGGCCAGATGTGTGAGCAGCTGCTGTGCTGTTTGAAGTAGCGGGGTTTCAGAAGAAGGCAGAGCAGAAGACCCATCCCTGTAGGGAAGGCAGAATGTACTTCAACTGCTGTGGTTGCTCTGATGTGTGGTAAGGGGTTTTCAGAGCTTGGAAGATGCTAACCTGTTGCTATGAGTAACATCCAAGGAGCTGCCAAAGAAGAGGACAGTTGTGCAACCTTGACATCAGATGGGGATAAAATTCAGGAATTTAGAGTTAGGTTCATTAACTTTCATTAACCCCGCTGCCCAGTACAGAGATACTGTTGACTCAAAGCATTGGGGATTAACCATACTGCTGAGAGAGCAAAGGGATCCTGGATGCCGCTGGCGTCAAGAAAGGGATTCTTAAGTAGAAAATCCTTTAGGATCATTGGGCAGGAAACATGTCAAAGCAGAGACAAGACCACCTTCATGGACAGGTGTGATTGGTTACCAACAATGAACTGAGAACACCTGTTGTCTGTCATCACTTGGATGTAGCTACTGGTTCACATTTGTGTGGAAATCAAGTTCTTCTTGATCAACCACTCTATCTCCTTGTAGTCTCAAGCTTTGGAGGATTTTGTGTGTGTGTGTGTGGGGGGGGGGGTGTTGGTTGGTTTGTTTTTTGATCTCCCTGCATTCTCAAACCTTTGTTGTATGTGTTTTGTTTTTGTTTCTGTGGGGTTCCCTAGGCAAACCAAGCCGATCTCAAATTCCTGGGTGTACATGATCCTCCTGCCTCAGCCTCTGGAATGTTGGAACTAAAGATACACTCAGTTTTTAAGTTTAATTAAACTCTGATCCCTTCAAACTTTGGGCTCCCTTACAAATACTAATGGCCTTACTCTACAAGATGCCCAGGGATTTGGACAGCTTAGTTAGGATTCTGCTGCCACCTAGTGGTCTTGGCCATCTCACTTATCCATCTCGCCATGGTATCCAGGTTAGCAAGTAGTTTAGCAGGGCACCAAGACAGAACTGGAAGATTTGAATATTAGCACCCAAAATGTCTGGAATTCACCATAAGGGAAAGGAAAAAGTCATTAGGTACAAGAAATAGAAAAATGTAAGATTTTAGGGGCTAAAAGAAATTCTGAGTTGGAGCTCTTGACAACAGAAAAATATTAATGTGGGATAATATCAAAGGAGTAGTTATAGTTGCCCATAGACAAAGACCAAAGAAGGTTCTTAAAATTGAAGGTCAAAGAAGTTACAATGCCACTCACATTCCTCACTCAGGTGTGTTTGTTTTTTATGATCCATGTTTCAATGCTATTGTTTAAATCTACACTGTCCTTTATGTTGTCTATACAAAGTTGATAGAACTGATTTGAATGTCTGAAATTAATGGTGACTGGGAGGCTGCATGCAGCCAAGATGACAGCTTTGAACTAGATGGCTTAACTTTTAATTGAGACAGTTTCAAATACTTGGTTTTCTCAAGCCAAGCAGCTCTTTTTCAGCCTTTCAAAGGCCTGTCCCCATGTATCTCCACTGGGTAATCTCCTGCACCTGGCACTTCAGTGGCCTGTGTATGTTTGCAGGACATGAAAACACTTGGATGTTGCCTGCACGGGCTGCCTAAAATTGGCACACACACACAAAAAAAAGGTCCTTCTCACCTTCCCAACTGTTTAGTCTCCCCGAGAACTTTCTCCAAGCAAGATTTCCATTAAGAATCCTGAATCCAAGGTTTACACACACACCAGACTGTGGAGGATTCCCTAAAACACATATGGAGAAATTTGCTAACTCTCTTTCATCACTTTAAAAAAGCAGAATCTCAAAAGAATTGTGTCCCATGAATACAGAGCCCTTGCTTTGGGCAATGGAACTTCCTTTGATCTCAGGAAAATGCCTGTGCCTTCCCAAGCCCCCCCCCCCAACCCCCCCAAACCCCCTTATGAGCCCATAAGTTACGGAGAACTATTCTTCCTCAGATTTCTCTTAAATTTGGAATTGATAAATATTGGCTTCCTGGCTACCTTGTTCTTGACTTTGTAAGTATTTGGTCAGCCTGGAGGAATTCCTTTCTTTACTTCCCAAAGGCAAAATGATTTCTAGAGCCTTCTTTCTTTGCTTGGACTATATTTCTGCCAACCGTGTTTGTCAGTGGGCGTGAGAAACACAGCACACAGTGTTGCCTAGCAGCCCAAGGGGTTCTTCCAGAGACTTCTATTCAGATGAAGCTACAGAACTTTAAAGTCAACTCTTTGATACTATTCCCACTTAATACTCCTCCATTGTCAAGATCTCTAACTCAAAGATTGTTTCAGCTCCCCAAATCTGTATTTCTTGTACCTAATAACCTCACCCCCCACCTCTTCCTGTTGACTTTACTACAGGAAAGAAGTTCATGGCAAGTCAGTAGAAAGCAGAGTCGGACTTTATTGAGGATTTGGGGCTGGAGATGTAGCTCAGCTGGTAGGTTGCTTGCCTAGTGCCATGCATGGCCTTGCCTGGCTCCGGGGACAGACCTAACTGGGGACATCGGGAGAATGCTGAAAAGATAGCACACAGACACACAGAAAAGCTGGGTGTCAGGTGGACTGGTCTCTCTGCTGGAAACATCTCAGCACCCCAGAAGCTCAATGTGTGTATTATCTACGGCTGAACAAGGTGTGGCATTATTGCAGACAGGTAAACAAAGAGGTGGGAGTTATGGGATACATCTAGATCAAGGAGGCAGGTTTGGCTAATCTCGGTAGGTGCAGTCTCTGCAGGGGAGCAGAAGTCAGGCTGTGAATACCAGGGAGGTGTGGGAGGATAAAGCTGTGGTGGACATTTTCATCGTACACTATCAGGATCCACACGTGGACCAGAAAGGATGGCTTTTCCACTTCCCTATAAGCCTCACCGCAGGCAGGGGAGACAGTGAAGCTTTGCTGGGTTTGGGGCTCGGGTCCTTGACATGCACACACACTTTCACCAAGACTTCACTCACTCAGGGCTTCCTCCACTCCCAACAGCCTAGAATGCACACATGGTCTCTTGGATTTGATCCCCAGTATTGCATAAACGGGGTATGTGGGACATGCCTGTAATCCCATTGTTCAGGAAGTGGAGGTAGAAATATCACAAGTTCAAAGTCATCTTCAGCTGCACAGCTTGCGTAGCTTGTGCCAGCCTGGGATAAAGACCCAGCTTCAAAAGAAAGAAAGGAGGAGCTGTAACATAGATTTAAGCAAAGGCCTTAATAAAGAGGTGTTTAGGGAAAGGGCAGTATACACTCTAAATGTGGATGTGGATTTCTCACATATGACGGTTATGTGTCTTTTCAATAATATATATAAATATTTTTTTCACATACATATATATAATTTTGTGGCTTCTGAAGCTAAATTTCAAGTGGTTGTTAACTTTCTTTTCAGTAAATGAGCTCATAGGGTGAATCCGTAGGTCACAAGGGCAAAGGAATTCTTACTATATTAAACCAAAAGGAAGTTACAAAACATGATTTTCCTGTTAACAAGGCATATAGTATTGTTTTTAAAATTCTCAGAAAATTGCAGGTTTGCAGATAGAGAAGCAGTAAGGTGTTTATATATTCAGGCTTTGGACAAGGATCACTAATATTTTAACATTCTTACTGAAATATCTCTACATAAAATGAATAGTGTCTTTATGTAGACGGCATTCAGGGCACACTCTAATTTTGGTGCCAGGACTACCAGCATGTGCCACCCCCAGCTTTGTGCAGTCCTGGGGACTGAACCCAGGGTTCAGACAATGCTTCTAGACAAGCACTCCATCAACTGGCTACATCCCCACACCTACGATCCTGCTTTCCCAGGCTAAATTTCTTTGGAGTTTTGTTTTCCTTTGTTCCGTCTGGTTTGGGTTAGCAGCCACAACTTGCCACTGACTCATTCCTATCTTCAAGCCAAAGGAAATTCTGAGTGGTTTTTTTTTTTAAATGTGATTTTTTTAATAGACCAAAATAAAGGACTTTTCATAATCATTAAATTCCATCTTGTTGGATTCATTGTCTCCATGATAGACTTTAACACATTACTATTCTGCCCCATGATGTATTTTCTTCCAATTAGATCTATTTTCCAATTATGGCCTTCACTGAATATATTGCTAAAATGTTAAATAGGACAGGCAGTAACACAGATTTGCTACAAGAAGAATGAAAGAAATTAATTTATCATTACTCTTTGGGTATGGTCATTCAATTGGTATGAATTCACCTAATCTATAATCTAGGACCCATTATTATATGTTTTCATCATAAAAATGAAGAATCTTTCCAAATGCCCATCCAAGTCCATATACTAAGTTTATGCTACCTTTACTTCATCTTCCAGGTCACAAATATATCAAAAATGAAAAGAAATCTACTATAGGATGGCTTACCTTTGTGAACACCATAGTCATCAACATCTGAGATACAGGGCCCCTCTACCCACATTAGGAGAAGAAAGAAGTATATTGCAGTTTTCAAAAATTCTCTTCTGGTGCGTTATCATCAACAGCTGGTGACTGGGGATGAGAGGTGTCTGGAAGACTGAGGGGACAAAAAGAACTAGCCATCCAAGACTGGGAAAGAGGGAAAAGGGAGAATAATGACCAAGACGCACCAAAGGTTCATTTGAGGTCAGTGGTCCTGTTTAAAGTAAAAGCAGTCGTCATGGGTTTTTCTTTCTCCAACTCTGTGCAGTTGCTTGGGTTCAGGCTCAAAATGAAGGTGAATTCAGTTTATCCTACATTGTCTATACTTTACCCAACAGCTTCCAACATGTAATTTTGCTCTAGGATGACACAGAGGAATTTGCTAAGAAATATTTCCTTAGGAACATAATCTCAAATTCCAAGTCTTAGAAACAGCTCTGAATGTAAACTTAGTTGGGAATAAGGTCATTGCCCTTGACTAAGTTAAGAATTTGGGGATTAGATGATCCTAGATTGAAGGCAGGTTCAAAACCCAATGCCTGGGTCTTTGTGGGAGAAAGGGGAGGATTTGTGGCACAGGAAGGTGATGTGAGGATGGAGGCAGGGTTTAGAGTGCAGTGTCTGCCAGGGCCCAGTTTGCTAGACACCCCCCGAAGCTAGGAGATGGCATGGGACAGTTCTCCCTTATCCACCCCGCAAAGAGACAACCCTGCTGACAGTTTGACTTCAGATTCTCTCTGATTCAACAGAGACTTCTATTCCGATGAAGCTACAGAACTTTAAAGTCAGCTCTTTGATACTATTCCCACTTAATACTCCTCCATTGTCAAGATCTCTAACTCAAAGATTGTTTCAGCTCCCCAAATCTGTATTTCTTGTACCTAATAACCTCACCCTCTGAGCCATTGGTTTGTAGTAATTTATTATGGTAGCCCCAGAAGCTGAGACAGGGAAGGAACTCATACTTCAGGGAAGTGTAAAGAAAGTGGTTGGGGGGTAGACAAGGACGTTTTCTTGAAGCCAGGAAAGGAGACTGCCATCACCTGAAGTTCCTGAAACCTTATGACATTTCCGGTAGGATCCTTCTAGAACACCATGACCACACACAGAGACAGCCTGGAAACCCTGCGGTTATGTTGAGTCCATCGTCCTATTCCCATGAAAGTATTTGCAAATATTTTGTTCTCCAGGAAGTCTTATCCCTGTGGCTTACTCAGCCTGGTTCTGCTGTCCTGAAACAGCTTACAGTAAGTCTGTGCTAGGTCTGTCCTGGAGGAAGGCAACCTCCCACACATCTGGATGTCTCTGGGTTCTTGATTTGTCTCATCAGGAATGAGAAGAGTCTGCGGCCAGAACCACACTTGGATGCTTCTCTTCACGGATGCCTTACGTGAATCTAGTTTCTGTGTCAGGTGCCCTCAGCCTCCTCAGGGAGTCCCTGCTTGTCCTTAAAGATTTGTCTCAAGATCTTCTGCTTTGTTCATGCAAGTGAGACACTAATTATAGTTTCTTTCATTCTCACAGAATTGCATGTTTCTATTAAGAACTTACTAAATTCTATTATGGCTTACTTCTTTCATTTATGTCTACCTGAAACATTGGAGGAGCTATCCTGACTTATGAATCACTGGCCCTTAGTTTAGAATCCAGCTCAATACTTTTTGTATAAGTTGAGGAAAGTTATGTCAAGAATCTACAACCACCACCTTCAAAGTTCTTATAAAACATGCAACTGCAGTGACTGAATTTCTTTTATTTACTTGAGATTTCAGGTTATTCAAATTTGACAAAGAAACCAAGTGACATAGAAATTAGTGCGTCCTACACCAAAGAGTTCAGCAAAGACTTCTGAGGGGTTTAATGCTTCTCCCTACTGATGGAAATGACAATGTCATCCCCAAGATCACCAGTTCTTTGCACTCAGGGCAGGTGGAGTCCTCTATTTGAGATCAGCTTAGCAGAAGCTTCCCAGACTTCATCACCAAAGAAGCCCCCTGAGCCCCATTTCCCCCATCTGGTCGATGCAGAAAGCGGGATCTCCACCAGCAGATGGTGTCCTGCCTGATGCTATTGTTCTGCGTTTGATCCAAATGCCCCCTTTCATTGTGCTTCACTTGGGGTCACATCTGGAGTATTTCACATTTAGAAGCATTCAAAGTGAATCCTTAGCTGCATTCAAACAAAATCAGATGCTGTTCCAAGCATCTAAGCATCTATGTGAGTATGCTTCTCTGGGAAATATAAAAACATTCCAGTAAACAGGAGCTCAGGGCAGAAACATTAAAAGAAGTTTGGGGGAGGTAAGCGGTATGTTGCTGTGGGATGAAAACCGTGGGAAAAGGCTACAGATTCCTTTTGTGATTCAGACTAAACTCAAATTTATAAAAGAGTAAGAAAATACATGAGTCACCCCCACCACACTCACCATCACCACTATCTCTAAATCAAAACCTGACCAAGAGTCACAATGAAAACCAGACTGCTGACACTTACAGATGTTTACACTGGAGACTCTTCCCAGCAAGGCAGTCCAACAGCATCTAACATCCATCACATACGATTCCTCAGCTTAGTAAGACTCTCATAATCTGACACAAGAATCTCTCTCACCTAATTGTAGACCATCTTCCCATTTTGATGAATGTGAGCTTCCGCCATGTCACACAGGCAAGGAACTTGTTCATCTAGGACCCCCCAAAACACACAAACCTCTTAGAATGGGCCTTTCTAGATAGCAAAGCCTAAAAAAATAGAGCTCCATGCGTGGGCTAGTGAGTAGTCCCATCAAATAGTAACTGAATCCACAGTTCTTCCAGACACACACTGTATCCAGAAATATCCTTGGGACTTTTCACACACTGATCTCAGGCTGAAATTAAAAACAAAACAAAAGAAAACCCCATGTGTCTTCTAGTCTAGTTGGGCTAGTTAGAAACTAACTTTGGACCCAGTTCCTGTGGTATAACATTTTCCCTTCCCTATCCCCTCACAAGGGACCCTAAAAGAGCATATGCTGTTCTCCCTGAACAAGTTAAAGTTTTTACTTCAGAGCCTTGCTCTGTTTGTTTTAATAAACTCTTTGTCTGGAAGTGGATCTGAATCTGAATCTCTCTCGAACCTTGTTTCTCCTTAAAACTTAACAGTACTTTCCAAACATTCATGACCGTTCCTAACTCCAATGTTTTCTCATGTGATGCAGCTTTCTACCCCCTAGTGCAATTTCCATCCTCTTCATCTATTCGTGATGATTTTCCTCCAAGGGCTGGCACCATCTGGTCTTTAGAGGTTGTCGCTGCTTCTCCTTTCCATTCCCACAAGGCCTGTCTGATGAACAGGACAGGGAGGAGAACAGTGACCAGAGCTTGGTTAAGCAGAGTCAGGAGGAACACCCAGCAGTAGAGAAGGCCACTGTCGGAGTCACCATGAGACAGAGTAGGACGGAATGAATATCAGACATCTCTCTTGTCCCATAGGCCAGAGGACAAAGAAACTTAAGCAACACACTTCACAGAGGTCAAGATCCCAAGAAAAGGAGGTAGCAGAGAAGCAGAGAAGGGTCTGTGTGGTACCAGAATAATCAACACATATGTATTAACCCTCGCTGAGAAGGCAGGAGAGGATACGAGTTACATTCACAAGGAAATTGGCTACAGAGAAACCATGAAGTCTTTGAGTTGAGTTCCTCCCAAATGGATAATTACAAAATTTGTACCTCAACCAGTTGCTATCTGTCTTAGATAGAGTTTCTATTGCTATGAAGAGACACCAAGACCACGATGATTCATATAAAGAAAACATTTAATTGAGGCTGGCTTTCAGTTCAGAGGTATAGCCCATTCTTGCTATAGTAGGAAGCATGGTGGCATGTAGGCAGACATGGTACTAGAGAGGTAGCTGAGAGTTCTACAACTGGATCAGCAGGCAGCAGGAAGTAACTATAACACACTGGCCAGGCTTGAGCTTCTGAGACCTGAAAACTTGCCCCCAGTGACATACTTCATCCAACAAAGCCACACCTACTCCAGCAAGGCCACACCCCCTATCAGTGACACTCTATGAGCCTAGGGGGCCATTTTCATTCAAACTACCACACTATCCATGTGAGGTACTTGGTTGGCCTCAAAAATTGTCTCTGAAGAGATCATGAGACAGCCTTGTGGCACTATAAGGCATTGATAAAATACAAGCACCTGGAAGATGTTCTTTGCTAGGGAGGCCATGGAACTGAACTCCAAGCCAAGTCTCTGGATCTTGAACTGGGTGTGTTAGTGCTAGCAGACTCCTGAGCCACATAATCCTTTTTTTTTTTTTTTTTTTTTTTTGGTTTTTCGAGACAGGGTTTCTCTGTGTAGCTTTGCGCCTTTCCTGGAGCTCACTTGGTAGCCCAGGCTGGCCTCGAACTCACAGCGATCCGCCTGGCTCTGCCTCCCGAGTGCTGGGATTAAAGGCGTGCGCCACCATCGCCCGGCTCTGAGCCACATAATCCTGACACTGCTTCAATTCCACAATACTTCTTTTGACCTATGCAATTATTATGTGAATGCTTTATCAAGCTTATCAACCTAAGACAAGTCCATAAGCACAACTCCTCCAGAATATTTTAATTATTGAAGTTTGGGGAGGTGGGTGTGGATGGTAGGGAACTAATAACTTATCAGCTCACACCTATACCCTGGTATCAGCTATTTCTCATCAGCAAAAATTATCCTTTCACTCTGTTTTTCTAATCTAAAATGGGCAAAACCAAAATGTCAATATATTAAGGATTTCTTTTATTGCACATACAAGTCAATACAGTAGGAAACAACAGTTTTCTTTGAGAAATCAATTAGTTGGCTGCCTATCTCATTACAAATATGAGACACATTTCCTTAGACTAGGGATTATTTCTTAATACAAGTCTGTATCGGAGGAGAATGAATGCTCTACAAATAATATCTTAGGAGTTGGGAATGATGGCTCTTGCCCTATAATCCCAACACTCTGGAGGCTGAGGTAGGAGGACTGTTGTGTGCTAAAGGTCAGTCTGAGCCACATAGAGTCAGGCAGGCTGAGCTATAGCACGATTGTGTGAGACCATGTCAGCAAACAAAACACCCTAAGGACAATACCAAATAAACCAAGTGAACTGTAAATACTGAATGTCAAGTGGGACATTAGAATATTAGAATATTTACTTATGTTCATCCTCGTTACTTTAGTAATGATTCTGCTTGAGACTAAATTAGGCCTGGTCTATTTCTTCAGAGTGGCCCCCAAGACTTAGATTGAGTGTTGGTAGTTTATTTAGACAGGTGAATCTAGAGTTTGGACAGGAACAATGAGTCTGAGAAGAACAGGAAGCCAGCAGAGGATACAATGAGGAGGTTACTGTTGTAGGGAGCTCATTGCTACTGAGCAAATTTGGAAGGTAGAGTACAGCATGCCTCGGAGTTGTACTATCCAAAGGATGAGAAAGCTAGAGAACTACCATTTGTCTTTCATTGGAGGGCCATTCCCAGTGAGGCTAACTTCTGAATACCTCCCACCTGTCTGGTACTCAAGTAGCATCCTGTGGTTAAAGAAAGGATTAATGCTAAAAGACACAGGCATTTACTTTAGGCTATGAGCTTCTAGAGGAATGTCAAATGTGGAGGAGATATATAATAGAGCATGGGATTGAGACTGATAATAGTCTGCTATAAACACTTCTCTTAATAGGAAAACCAAAAGGTTGGCAACCGAAGGTACTGGATGTGGAAGCATAAAGCGTATCCTTTCTTTCCACACAGGATCTTTGCATGCTCCTCCTCAACCCCCAGGTACTATATAGATAGCCAGAGAAAACAAGCTTCCCCTCTCAGAAGACATGAGGGACAGTCCAGAGAAGCTCTATAGAGCATATTCAGCAAGAGAATGCACTACTTTTCTTATCAATGAAAACTTAGTGCCTATATTGTAAGGAAATTGTTTTCATGTGCTGTAAATTTTAATCATATTTCTTTATAGGTGGAGAGCCACAAGATTATCCTTTCAAAGGGAAATGCTAAGGTCAACATACTGTGTTTACAATCCTTCTCTTTAGATTCTATGGATGCACCAATCTCCACTCAAATGCCAATCACTTTATTTGTGTGTGCGTGTGTTCATGTGCTCATGCATGTGCATGCACACATACAAAAGTGAGGTTGTCACAACACATGTGTGGATGCCAGAGGGCAGTCTTCAGGGATTGGTTCTCTTTCCACTGTGGGTTCTGGGGATGGAACTTGGGTCACCAGCAATGCACAGCAAGTGCTTTTACCCATTTCTCCAGCCCTCAAATGCCACTCTTACTGAGATCAGCACTTTACTTCAAGTAAAATATCTTTATGCATGGGGCTGGAGAGACGGCTCAGCAGTTAAGAGCACCTGCTACTCTTGCATAGGGCCCAAATTTGATTCCCCACACCCATGTCAGGCAGCTCAAACTATCTGTAACTTCAGTTCCAGATTTGACACCCTCTTCTAGTCTCTGCAGGCACTCATGTACACATGGGCATGCACACATCTGCACATAAGTAAAGTAAATCTTAAAAATCTCTCTATGTGGCTACTATGGTTGATTGTAAATAAATGTAATTATTTAGTTAAATTATGAAAATGTGATACAGCTGTTGTTGAAGGAGTAATAGTAGAAAGCTTCCATAACACTGATTGAGTAACATGCCTGAAGATATTGATATTTGCTCAAAGAAACAATTCTTCTTCTAAATGAACAAGATGTATTCACACACTTATGAGAAATGTGCAGCTATGAAGAGCTCATATGTAACTTCTCATTTACTGCACATCTGATAAATAGATACAATGAATGATTAGAAGTCTTAATTAGTGGAGTGCCAGTAAATTAACTCTCTGGGTTTATCTTTTCCCACTGACTTACAAGAAAGAAAAGCAATATCACAGAAGGGCGGGGCTTTAAAAGCAATGTGCTTTATTTCTCAGCTTGACCGGTTTAAGCCTGTATTTATGTCCATCCTGTGGTACATTAGCACCTTGTACCTCAGCTTCTGTCAATATGAGTAATAGCTTGCATTGACTCTGGAGTCACACTTTACAAAGCCCTTCAAATACATCATTCCTTTAAGTCCTGTTTTATTATATTATTTTGTGTATGGAAAAACTGAGTCTAAAGGAAAGCTAAGTTGTGTCTGAAATGCCAATTTTCCTACTCTATATTACTCCATGCCCATTAGAAGAGCAAAAAGTTGAGAGTGAGGATCTCAACTATTGGTAGGATGTGGAACAAATAGAGCTCAATTATGTTGCTGATAGGAATATAAAATGATATAACCACCTTGACCATAGTGGCAACTTCTTGAAAGTTAAATGCATATTTAACCTTCAAATCCAGAAATATGGTCCTAGGTATTTATCCAAGATAACTTAAGCTCACAAAAGGATTTATTCAAGAAGGTTCACTGCAGTTTCATTAGCAAGGGTACAAAACCGAAAATCACATAAGTGCCCATCAACAAGAGAATGGGTAAACATGCTATGGTACAGCAGAACCGAGCAATACAAAGAATGAATTGCTGTGCCAGTGCACAGAATAATGTGAACAGATGTTAAGAAGAGAAGCCAGATACTAAGGAATATACACTGCAAATTCCACTTATTTTAAGTTATATAACAGGTAAAAAATAATGTATGGTAAAAACAGATTATTGCTTGCCTTTGGGGTTAGGAGATGGACCCCAAGGGAGTACTCTTTCTCACGTGATAGAAGTGTGATAAACATGTAGGTATACACTTATATCCAGCTGTCAAAATAATTAAGACTGGTATATTCCAATATACATAAACTTTTCCTTACAATCACAGTGTTAATAATTGGAGCATCTGAGGACTGGGTGGCATAGATGAAACAAGACTGGCAGAATATCAACCATAATTGGAGCTGAATGATGAGTAAATGGGGTTCATCGCATTATCTTATTTGTGCCTGAAATTTTCCATACACACACACAATGACAAGCAAAAATGATCAAAAGGCTTCCAGAGATCTGAAAATAGCCCAGCACGGCTGGGGCAGAACCCCTTGCAGTCTTGGCTCTCCTAGGAATTTTCCAAGATTGCAGTGAGCTGAAAACACCGAATCTCTTAGTCACGTCTCATTCTAGAGCATGGATGCTTACAATGACTAACTAACAGAAATGAATAACGTGGTTGGAAAAACAAATTTTTTTTAAATGTAAAGATAAATCAAACACTGTTCTTTGAGTTACCTGCAGCAACATGAGCCATGTAGCTACCATGGAATCTGGACATGTCTAATGGTACATGTTCAGACCAGAATAATCCCATTTTCTTAACTAAACTAACCTAAACAACAAATAATGAAACCGTGATAAATGCCTTATTTACTTTCCATTTATATCAGTTTCTGGGAATTCATAAGAAGCATGCTCAATGAATCACCCTACTCATTTTTATGCCAACACTTTAGATCATTGACAAGACTATTAAATTTCCTTCATCTTAACACAGTCAATAGAGAGAAAACAAGGATGAGCACAAGAACTGTTGAGACTCCCTGGAGACTTAAAATGAATACAGATTTTTATTTTCAGAAGAGAACTTACAAATCTCTGTAGTTTTTCAAATGAAAAGACCAACACCAAGAGAAAGGAAATGTTTTCTTCAGGGTAACAGTGAGTGAGACCACAGGTCATGTCATCTGATTTCTTCAGACTGAGGTAGACTATGCTACAATGTGTATGAATCTGAAATGCACCCATGTTGAATAACTCAAGACAACTTTATCTTGGTAATTAGCAGGTATTTACAAATACAACACTGTTCAGCAGATTTCCACTGCACTAGTAGAAATATTCTTTTGGGACCATAGATTTTACAATTTTGGAGCAGGATAACATTTTCAAAATATTAGGAAAAATTATAAAACACAGCAAATACACCATTTGCTTATGTATGAATAGATTTTGAGCTAAGTCACTTTGTCTTTCCGCTATTTTCTCACTTTGCTTACTCTTCCAGTTGTGTGCTAGCACATGCTTTATATCTGTGTTTTCAAGCTGTCAGTTACAATCTCTCCATGAACTACGAAGTCAGTTTAATAACAGCTACAATCAACACATTAAAGAATGAAGTTTTACCTTAGAAAACACCAGGTAGAAATTCCCGAGAAAACAGTAGCGCTGAAAGCATCACCATACTTGGTTCCATGTGTTTCAAGTTCCCCCCTTCTACCATGTGGGTTTTGGGGATCTGGGCCAAGGGGATCATTACCTACACATAACTACTTAGGTAATATTTTCAGGAAATGGCAAGCTTCTTGAGAATAAAGGAATTTGTTTTGTGAGACCCTCCTTGTCAACTGTTAGCCATAATTCCTGGGCAAATAGAGTTCTATCCAGAAAGTCCTTTCCTACACCTATGTCTTGTAGGGTACTGCCTTGCTCTGGTGGACTTAGCTTTTCAGGCATGGAATTGAGGTCACTTGCAGTTAATTTTTGTGCAGGGTGACAAATATGAGTCTAATTTCTCTCCTCTGTATGAGGACATCTAGTTTCCTAGTGCTCACTTACATGCTGTCTTTTCTCCAATGTATATTTTGGCTTCTTTGTCAAATATTAGAAGGCTATACTTACAGCATGTACTCATGTATGGGTCTTCAGTTTTGCTCCACTGGTCTGCATGTCTGCTTTTGCACCATTACTATACTGTTTTTATTACCATAGCTCTATAATATATCTTAAAATCTGGAATGGTGATCTCACCAATATTGTGCTTTTGCTCAGTGTTGCTTTGGCTATCCAGCATCTTTTATGGTTCCATATGAGTTTGGAAGTTTTTTTTCTATTTTTGTGGAAAATATTGTGGGTGTTTTGGTTGTAATGGCATTGTATCTATAAACTTAATTTTGGTTGAATATTATTTTTCACAATATTAATTTTACTAGTTCATGAACATGGGAGGGTTTTCCACTTTCTAACATCTTCCTCACTCTCTTTCTTCAGAGATTTGAAGTTCTCATTGTAGAGGTCCTTCATTCCCTTGGTATGTTTATTCCAAGGTATTGTTGGTGGGAGTGCAAACTGGTGTAGCCACTCTAGAAATCAGTGTGAAGACTCCTAAAAAAGCTAAAAATGAATCTATCATATGACCCTGCTGGTAACACTATACTATATGGCATATTCCCAAAGGACTCAACATCCTCCTTCACAGATACTTGCTCAACAATGTTCATTTCTGCTTTATTCACAATAGCTGGGACATGGAAACCACTTAAATGTCCTTCAACAGATAAACAGATCATGAAAATGTGGGACATATATGTAGTGGGATACAGTAAAGAAAAAAATAAAATCATGATATTTGAAGGTAAATGGATGGATATTGTATTGAGTGAGGTAACACAGATCCAGAAATACAAATGCTGCATGTTCTCTCTCATTTGTGGTTCCTAGTGCCAAATCTTCAGATGGGCTATATAACTTGGAATAACCAAAGAAACTAGGAAAATATAAAGGGACTATGGTCGGGATGGGGTTTGGGGAGGGGCAGAAAAAGAATACCATGACCCAGGTGATATGAAGGGGAAAGTGGCCAGGAGTGCTTCAGTTGAGAAGGGGAGAGGAGGCCAATACAGAAATTAAAAGGAGGGAAGAAGGACAAGCAACTCTAAGGATGTTTGATAAAGCCTCAGGAATCATATTTTATATTCGCTTAAAATATAAATACGTGTGTGTGTGTGTGTGTGTGTGTGTGTGTGTGTGTGTGTGTGTGTGTGTATAAAATGAAGTCGTGCCACTTGGGCTAACAATACTACCCACAAGAGTCACAGACTATCTAATAAGACTCCTAGCACCTGGTATGAAAAACCCCATTGTTGCTGTTGGTCAGGGTAGTCCAAGTCACTCCTAAAATAATATGGGCTATTGCTGTTGCTCTTGGTAGCCTTTCAGAGGTTGAAGGTAGTTCCCTATTGCTGAAGACACTGTGCACTTTGGACATAGGACTTGGAAGATTAGAGCTGGATCTAATCTGAAAGCTCCTGGAATCTAGCTTTCATAGTACCAGAAGGTGCTAGCAAGATGCCTATGGAGGAAAGCAATCAATAGTTTGATGAAGCTGTGATGCCTATGAACCACAGCAATGATCAGGGCAAGATATTCCTAAAGATGCAAGAGTGGCACTCAGACCTGGGTGTTAATCAACTGCTGTCTAATTGGACTTAAGGCCCAACACTCAACAGGAAGGAAATCATATATAGTACTAGAAACCTAACCACTACCTGGGGCTAGTGAGATCATAGATCTTAGAGGAGACCTTTACTAGAACAGCATAATTCCTAACTGCATTATAAAACTTAACCTTATGACCACAGAGGTGTGTAGATCTCACCCCCCACCGTCCCCGTCCCTCCCCACCCCCCGACTCCCGCACCAAAGAAACACTTTGCAGCAAATGGATCATTATAGAAAACCGCAAGTGGTCAAAATGCAGAGATCATCCGAGCCCAGTCCCAATAGATAGAGCTGTAGCATAACTTCTGCACCTAGGACTCAGGGAACTTCAGGGAAGAGTTGCTGGAGAGATTGTAAGAGCCAGAGAACCAAGAAGTCGGCTGTGAGATTGTCTCCAAGAAATGACAGAGAAGCTACACTCATGGTATTTCAACAATATGGTTGCCTAAACATGACCAGAATAATGACAATACCAATAGACTTGCTAACGTGAAAGAGGGAGATTTCATGGGGGTCCCACATACTAGACAAAGAACTACAGGCAACCAATGACTCTCTTCTGGAAGAGAAGAAGATAAGAACTTGGGGTATAATTTTATTTTCTTTACATATTTAAAACATAGGATAGGGATATAACTTACAGCTTGTCTAGCATGAATGATCCCCAATACTACATAAAACCCAGCATGGTGGGGCATGCCTGCAATCCCAGTACTCGGAAGGTAGAGGTAGGAGGATCAGAAGTTCAAGGTCATCTTCAGCTACATGAGTTTGAGACCAGCCCGTCAAAAACAAAAATGATCATTGCCTTTTTAAAGATTTGTTTTTATTTATGTGTGTGTATGAGCCAAATGTGCACGCGCATGTATGTGTAAGTGTATGCAGAGGCCAGAAGAGGGTGCCAGATGCCATAGAGCTGAAGTCACAGGCTTGTGAGCTACCCAAGATGGGTACTGGGAACTCGACTCAGGTCCTCTGGAAGAACAGCAAGCACTCTTAACTGCTGAGCTCTCTCACTAGCCCCCACTATTGCTGAAGTTCTAGCATACAGGTATAAATATTTCACTTTGTTCTCTAAGAAGCAGCGAGAGTAGACGGAATGGAGTACATCATTTCTATTTAGTTGGTGTGATGCCAAGGCTCGGAGACATTCCGTAAGGCAGTGAAAACTACGCGGATACTTGTATGGGGATCTAAACCACCTCCCCGATCTTAAGACATCATGTACAGGAATGATCTTTTGTCCCGTGGCCCATGTTCTTTCTTCCCCCTTTCCTTGATTTCCTGTCCTTTCCCTTAGCTTCTTCTCCTTTCATCTTCTCCTTCCTAACGATGGATCTATTTGTAAGTAAAATGAACTGGCATTATCTCAGCATTCAGCTAAGAAATGAGATACTGTCAATACCTATGAAACCCAGGGACTGCATTTTATCTCCAACATGTCACCACTATGCTGGACTTTGTAGTAACTGTTCCCTTCTTGTCACTTACACATCCTTACAAACATACAGTGCTTTATCTCTGGGCCTCATGTTAGGGGAACCACTGTATTCCTTTTTATTAAAAACTACATATCTGACATTTATCTATGCTGATTTGCAGATATATCTCTTATTTGTTTTGATGGAGCTAGAGCATTCTGCTTCAGGACTGTGCTGTGTTTTCTTACTGATGGGCATCTGCATTTTTTTCAGTTTTGTGCTATTAAAGCTATATGACCCCAATCGCACATATGCAAAAAGTTTCTCCAAGATACTCACGTCACATTGTGTAAAATGACTACTTCATAGAACGTATGTACCTACAACTATACTGGCTTATGTCAAATTCTTTTCCAGATCTTGGTTCACATCTTGGTTTCTAAGTACTGTTTTGCAATCAAGAGAACAAGTGTTCCTTGAAGAAATATTTGATTACAGGACCAGCACAAAGAATACACAAGAAACATGCTGTGATGCCAGAAAATAAAAAAATGCTCCAAACAGAAAACAAAAACACACTCCAACTCGAAGGAGCACTAGAAAAATGAGCAGCAAAATAAGTTAATAAAGCACTCAGTCATAAACTATAAAATATAATAAACACCCAAACCTAGAAAAATCAGAACTCAGGGTAAATATTCATGAATTCATCTGATAAACAAGTCACGGAAGCACTTGCTCTGGGATGCTGGGTGGAAAGGTATGAGGAGGAACACAATTCACATCATTTTAATATAATTGTGAAGATGTTTATTAATTACAAAGAGAAGAACAGTGATTTTAAAGGACAGAAACTTGGCCAAGGCACAATAACCAAGTGACATGTCAGTATCGCAAACCATGTGCTGTGATGCTGTGTGGACGGAACACCATTTTGTAGCATTCTCAGACAACATGAATAGCTTCAGGGACAAGAAAGCATCAAACTCACAGCTGAGAGGTGTCTGACAAAATAATGTATGTATACACTTCAAATATATCAAAGTTGGGAAGAACAAGAAAAATGGAGGAACAAGTACAGACTGCAGGGGACCAAGGACAACTAGCCAACTAAATGCCAATGAGATCCCAGATAAGATCCGGAACACAAAAGAGCCTCAGTGGGAAGTCAGCGGCAAGACTTGATTGAAGTTTTCAGTTAATGTTAATTTCCTGGCTCTAGCTACTGAAGTATGGTTATCTAAGATGTTACAGTTAAGAGAAGCTAAATGAAGAATACATGTAAATTCGCTCATATTCTGGCTATTTTTTAAGAGTATAAATTTAGTTCAAACCTCTCAAATGTCTTTTGCTATTCTGAAGCTGTAAGATGATAACTAAGTCATGAGGGTAGTGATCAGAACATCAGCTCTATTTCTGATAAGGCCATTGGATTACATAGCCCAAGGAATAGGCACTGATAAGCTTCTTAATGCCAACCTCAGCTTAGTGCACACAGCAGAGGCTAACCTGCAAAGGAGGCGTGGGTACTGCTAATACTACTCATGAACATTCAATTCCAAAGGAGGGGCTGGACCAGATCCATCTCAGCTTTGCTCTAGTCTCCTAAACATAAGGGGACAGAAAGAGTCTAAGTTACACTAACAGACCTCTCTCCACACTAGAGGAAAAGCAAGTATTGGGAGTAAGGTTCCCTTTGACCATCATCTATAAAATCATGTGGGCCAGAAGGCTTCCTTTCTTTGTATTATTATTTTTTAGGGAAGATTTTATACTATGAACCTCATCCCTTTATTGATTATAGAACTGGTTATGTCTCCTTCTTGAATCCGTTTTAATAAACCACTGTCAATTCAGTTTTCATTTAAGAAGAGAAAGGGATCAAAAGGAGGAAAGGATGAGAGGCAGGAACTGGTGAATGGTGTTAAGGTCCACAAGAAAGGGCAGGAAAAAGATACCAAAGGAAAGCCCAGGTGATGGGGACTTTTAATTCTAAAATAAATGCTGGTGATGAAGATACAAAGATCGATTCAACAAAAAGGGGAAGGGGAGAATTGTAGACCAAGGAATACAGGAAAAAAGAAATCTTACAAGAAAGAAAACAGCCACTCATTCTAAAAACTTTTAACCACTCTCTGGAGGATCCCTGAAAGGTTCAATGAAATCTGAGGCCCCTGAGATTCACCACAAAAGTACAGACATGTCTGTTATCTGGCAAAAATATGGCTATTGCTAAATCATAAAATACTGGAAAACTATCCCATAAGGAAGCAAATGATGCAGAAAGAAAGTACATCATTGATGGTTACATTTTATAGTGAATACTGTGACTGATGAGACAAGAAGACACATGGGGATGAAACAAAGGAGCCCTGCCTTTAAACTAAAACTAGGTCATGACTATAATCCCAGCACTTTCGAGTCTGAGGCAGGAGGATTGCCATTAGTTCCAGGCAGCCTGGCCTACATTGAGACCTTGTCACCAAAAAGGGAAGGGAACAACCAGACAGATTGAAGAGAAAGAATAAAATGCTAAAGGGAAGGATGACAAAGATTTCTGATTTTCAGTACATATTTGTGTGTATGTGTGGTATTTATATGTGTTTGCTCATGTCTGAACATGTGTATGGAGTCCAGAGATCTGGTGTCTTACTCAGTTACACTCTATCATCATCATCATCATCATCATCATCATCATCATCATCATCATCTCATAATCACCTCATCATCTTCATCATCATCATCATCATCATCATCATCATCATCATCTTCTCCTTCTCCTTCTTCTTCTTCTTTTTCACCTCCATCTCCATCATTGTCATCACTGAGATGAGGCTTCTCACCATCCCTGGAGCTCACTGACTCAACTAGGTTCTCTGGCCAATGAGTTCCTGAGACTGTATGACTTAGTTCCCTAGCCCTGAACTTACAGGCACACATCACCACACCTGGTTTTTACATGGGTGTTGAAAATCCAAATTCAGGTCCTCAGCTTGTGCAGGAGGCACTCTGCTGAGTGAGCCATCTTCCCAGCCCCAGTATTTTGTTTTAATATCAAATCCCCAAATGATGCACATTTATAACATAAAAGGGATTTACTATGTACACGCACCTTCTATTTGATTCTGTCCACCATTTCAGGAGAAAATACTATAAGTAGGCTCTTTGAGGCATTTAAGATGGACTGATCACAGTAACTTACCATTTGAAAATTTGAAACCATAAATCAACACCTATTGTATTAGGAATAGGGATGTAGACAATGTGTTCATAAAATGAGACTCTTCAATCTCATATCACTGATGACATCATCTCTATATATTGTTCAAAGCACTTCCTGCCAATGAAAATAGTCAGTTATTGTGTGAGTTATAAATATGGAAGAAAGACTTGACTGAATCTACTCTCTTCTCCAGTCTCCTAAACATAAGGGGACAGAAAGAGTCTAAGTTACATTAACAGACCTCTTTCCACACTAGAGGAACACTTTAATGCCAACACAAAAAATTAAATTAACTCACAAATTTGTCTAATTGAAAAATTATGAAGCATAGCAGAATATTAGGGTGTGATAAATCTGAGTTTTACATAATATTTTCTAGTCTTATCTGGAAATATTACATAACTTTAAAATAACCAAAGTAATAATTAAGGATTCATTCAGGGAGGAGGATTAAGAAACACATTTCAGGGGTTGAAGAAATAGCCCAGTAGGTAAAGTGGTTGCTGCCTAAGCATGAGGACCTGAGTTCAGATCCCCAGCAGCCACATATAAGCTGGGTGTGGCGGTGTATGTACATCTGTAACCCTAGTACTCAGGCAATGGAAACAGGCAGAAGCCTGGGAGCTTTCAGAATAACCAGTCTAGCAGAAATGGTGAGGTCCAGTGAGAGACCCTGTGTAAAAAAAAATCAAAATTAAAATCATAAGATGGAGAAGTAATTGAAGAAGACATCCAGATGTCAACCTCTGTCCTATGCATGTATGCCTGCACAAGCAAGTGCATGCCCTCACTAGCATGCAATCATACACATGCATAATACCCTCCCCAATAGAAAAAAGAATGGGATGTACAAAAATACAGAGAAATATTGTTGGACAATAGGTAAGAAAATTGGTGCTTACAGGGAAGGGAAAGAGAAAGGAGAGAGTAAATAGTGGGGGTAATTGAGTCACATTGTAAGGCAAGGACACCAGAAGAAGCTACAAGTGCTCTCACTGCATTTCATGACCCAGGAAGCAGGAATCTGGCGGACAGTGGATATAATTACTCATTAAGCACCCCTGAGAAAGAAAGGGGACTAACAAATACTAGACACCTATGTAGCTAATTCTTTAAATTATCCTATTTTAACTTCCCAACAAGCCAAAGCTAGGTATTATCCCTGCTTCACACAAGAGTCCTGGAGATGAGGGAGGTTAACTAACTTTTCTCAACTAGGCAAAGGCAAGAAACATCTGCTTGTTTCTCCACAGCCAATGGTCACTAAAATTTTTTAGATGTAAATTATCCATTTGAAGAATACAATGGCAAATTTTGACAACATGTAGCCATCACTATAATCCAACTTGGGAATACATGCTCATTATCTACTATAAAGTTCCCAATGCCTGTTTATAGTTTATCTCTGCAACTTTGCATCTTGTTAGTTTTATATAACTGGAATCATACACTATACTGTCTCAAAGGCTCTTTTATGCCACGTAAGTTCCTAAGAAATGCAAGCTGCAGTAAAAATCATGCACCATTTAGAAAAGAGCACACAGAAACTCCATCTATCATTTTATAAACAACTGAAGGAATGATTCTCTCCTATTCAGTTTATGATGCATGTCTTTAATAAGCAAAAAACAAAAACAAAAACCTCAAGAGTGCTACAAGAGAGTTTCTAGTCCTATCAGCCCTATTAAACTTTTAATGACAGAAAGATGACAGGTAATACATTGAATTAACTATTTCCTTTCAGTTCACAGGTTAGGTTATAAGGATAACTGATTAGAATGCTAGGGAGGGGTACTTCCTTGAGAATGAAGCCAGAGCCATCATTTACGTAGGGACTTAATTCCTTCAAAATTTGGGAGACACTCTGCATAGCCGATTACTTGCCAATTTGATGTGCTGTCTGAGATAGGGTCCTGGACATTTTTTAAGGAAACGGGTGGATTTACAAAAGACATACATATGGAAAGCGTTTGTCATAGTATCTTATTAGACTGATCTACTCTTGTTTTGCTTAAAACAGTGAGTTTGGAGGAGAGGGCACATGTCCTTCCCTCTGGGCCTTGAAGAGATTTCTCCACAGGGAAAAATCTCTAGTGGTCCACAGATATCCTGGCCTTTGTACATATGCTTAGTGTCCATAAGTGAAGAAAGTAGGTCACTGGGCATTGGGACCCCTTGCTTCATCCGTCAGAGGGAACATGGATCCCAACAACTTGAATTTTGGTATATCATCTTTCCTAGACTCAGAAGACTTTTCCTTTGTTCTCGATTCATAGGCAGCACATGTCTCAGAGCAACTTTCTTATTGATTTCCATGCTGTGGTTGCCAACACATTCATCTTTGTGTGTCTGACGCCTGACAGAGCAGCCATGAACAGCCAGGGCACTCGCCCATCATAGAGAGACCAAACTTCATAGAGAGACCAAACTTTAGATGTCAGTTTTGAATGAGGAGACAAGCCTAGTGATGAATTATGTACTCTCACTTTCTCTTCCTTGGAAACTTACTAATAAAGGAAACCAGTTTATTCCCCAAATTTATTTTAAAGGGACCATGTGAGGATGTAGATGAAAACACAGTGAGTTTTGTCTGCCTTGTGTTGGAGTTGGAGATCTGTAGGTAAAACAGCTTCTCCTCAGAATACACTAATAGCACCTAGAGATAGTAGCTATAGAAACAGCTCTCCACGCCAGTAGAGAACATCATTTTAGGATAGTTCTGTCTGGTACTGTGAATAGCCTCTCAAATACTTATACCCCAAGAAAGAACATGTTATGTTAAAAGGGCTCATTTAAAATTTTTTTAATTTAAAATTAAAAAACATTATGTGTCTCTAAGTGTTTTGCCTGCATGAATGCCTGTGTCTGGCATCCATGGAGGTCAGAAGAGGGCATTAGATTCCCTGGAATTATAAATATGGACAGCTGTCAATCTTATGTGGGTGCTGGGAACTGAACTGAGGACCTCTGTGAGAACACATGCATTTAAATGCTCAGCCATCTCTCCAGCCCCTAAAAGAGCTAATTTATGCTTAAGATGATTTCATCATGGATTGACTTTTGTTGTCTGTTGTCATTTTCTATGGCATTCTAGATGTCTTTAAAATGTTTATCTCACCATAAACTTCTCAAGTCCCCAAGGCTTCATGTTTTCTCACCTGACTGACATGTATGGCCCAGCACTTATTTTGACTCTGTAATCACGTGCCTTTCTCTGCTAGCACAGCCCCTGAAACCTTATCTGCTAGGAACAGCCATCTGCTGGCCTGGAAGGCCTCCAAGTGCACACTGCATTTGTTTTTCTTAGAAGAAAATGAGAAAATCAACCAGGGTGATTTGACAGTTTACGTAAGAAATTGTACTGGGTCATTTACATTAAGACACTTTTTAAGAAGATTTCTATTTTATGTATATGAGTGTTTGCCTGCATGTTTGTGTAATGTATATGTAGCTGGTGCCTGCAGAGGTTAAAAGAGTCAAATCCCCTGGAACTGGAATTATAGATGACTGTGAGCTGCCATGCAGGTTCTGGGAACTCAATCAGAGTCCTCTGCAAGAGCAACAAATGCTCTTAACCACTGAACTATCTCTCCAGCTCCTCTACGGAGACTTTTTAAAGCTAGAATCTATTGGCGGATGGTGGTGGTGCACACCTTTGATCCCAGCACTCGGGAAGCAGAGGTAGGTGGCTCTCTGTGAGTTCAAGGCCAGCCTGGTCTACAGAGAGGTTAGAACAGCCAGGGCTACACAGAGAAACCCTGTCTCAAAGAACAAACAAATGAACAAAAAACAAAAACAAAACCCTAGAATTTACTGAGTTCTTGCTATGCAAAGGAGATATTCTTTAAATACATAATTTTATGAGGTAATTAAAATTATTATGCCCATTATATAACCAAATGAGAGAAAGCTGTTAAACAACCTGCCACAGATTATACAGTTAGTCCAGAATAGTCCTTTCTGGAAACCAGGCAGACTGGTTCCAGAGTGCACACCCTACATGGCTGTACATCTTTGAATCTATCGTTACTGCTGTTCTGTAGTGGATCATGATTAGTTCCCAGTATCACATCCACATTTGCTCTTTAAACTGGGACAGGAAACTCTTACTCTCAGCTTTAACTGCTTTTATACCTACTGTCTTCTGTAGCATGAATCTTCAAAGTTCTTATTAATAAAATCAAACCTGAGGCGAGTTATTGGGGTCCATGCTGATAGATCAGAGAGACAGAACAAGCCACAGCTATCTCACCTCGCTGGATCCTCAGCTGGTCTTGTCTCCTCAAACTGGAGGCCTATGAGTCCTCATCCGGAATGGGTCTCAGCTGAACTGTGTTGCTCCAAAGCCTGAAAGCTTAACCAGCCACATGCTTAACCAGCCAAATGCTTCTAGTTTCTGGTCCTCACGCCTTATATATCTTTCTGCTTTCTACCACCACTCCCTGGGATTAAAGGCTGGCTTTCTGGGATTAAAGGCGTGTGTCACCATGCTTGGCTTTTTCTAATGTGGCCTTGAACTCACAGAGATCCAGAGGGATTTCTATCTCTGGAATGCTAGGATTAAAGGTGTGTGCTATCACTGCCTAATTAGTGACTTTTCTGTTCTCTGACCTCAGATAAGTTTATTAAGGTACACAATATTTCGGGGAACACAATATCACCACAGTCTTCACCCACTCTGTGCCTTTTTCTCAGCTGTAAAATGAGGGGAGCTGAGGGGATGGAGCTGGAGGACTCGATGTATACAGAGTAAGCAAGCCAGGACCAGAAAAACAAGCACACATTTTCCTTCACACATGGACACTAAAAAAGTTGATGTCATACAAGTATAGAGTGAAACAGTGGTTACTGAAGACTTGCAAGGGGAGGTAGGATATAGAAGGTTTGATAAACTGCTACCAACATAGATAGGATTGGTTCTAGTGTTCTACAGCACAGTAAGGTGACTATACTTTATAGCTACTATACATTTTGTAATGAACTAGACTGAAGGAGTTCAAAAGATCCTAGCACAAAGAAATGATGTTTAGAGGGATAGAAATTACCATGGTATCCATGATACAATGTATATATGTATCAGATTATTACATTGTGCTCAATATACATTTATAATTATGTAAACTGGAAAAGGTAAACATTAAAGGGGGAAAAAAGGCTGGTTGTAGCACATGCCTGTAATCCCACCACTTGGGATGCTAAGGCAGGAGGATTGATTATGAGTTCAAGGTCAGCTTGGGTTGTACAGCAAGGCTGAGGCCCAGCCTAGGCTAGGTAGTAAGATCCTGACTCAAAAGACCAAATTGAAATAAACAGAATTATATGTTGTTGTTTTTTTTCAGGATTTTTTTTTTTTGAGCTAACATCGAGTATTTACATAACACTTAGGGAAAATACATGGGTGAATCCCTAACCCCAGGAGAAAGGAAGGTCTATGTGAGGAACAATGGGAAGTCACTGTTCTAAGCTAGAGGAAGGCAGGGAGGATGACCTGTGCCATAATCACAAAGATTCCCTACTGATCCCAGCCCTGTTCCCTAAGAGTAGAAGCACATTAAGGGGGACTCATCAGCAGGCTGCTGAAAAACTGCAGGCAGAATGTGATGGCGGATGAGGCTTCAGGAATGTATGTACATATACTCTTTCGTTTCAGGAGAGGAGAGCCAGTACTCAGGTCAATGGCAGAAGGCAGACATGGGCCCACTGCTCTAGATCAACCTGATTCCGAAAAGAAAGAGTTGGCGGAGACTGACTGCCAGCAGCAAACAGCCAGCTCACGGTGTAAGATAAACAGACAGTCCTGCACATGGGATAGAGGACCACCTCCGTAATTACTGGAGAAAGACAATGGTTCTGCCAAACTAGATAAAGGCAGAACAGTCCAAGTCAGTGGGTAATGTTTTTATGCTTCTTGGACCAGCTCAGCCCTACTTGTAAAAGGCTAGGGCCTTGGTGTACACAGCTGTGAAATTATTTTACCAGGTAACCATGCTACTATAAAATGTTACTTTAACTGGGTTATTAATGGGACAGTTCTCAAGGTATCCATGGGCTGATACTGACTTTTCAATATACATGGACAATAAAGACCAAGAGGCAACAGGGTTAAAATAATTCATTACTTTTTCACTTATTTGGATGAAAACAGAACTACACTGAAAGCTGAAATGAACCAAAACAGACTTGTTTTCATAATACCTAGACCATATCAAAATGAAATTCCTCATTTTAAGTTTTTAAAAATTCACTCTTGTTACTCTTGTTTTCCTTTTGAGACAGGGTCTCACTATAGTCCTAGTAGTTCTGGAACTCACTATGTAGACCATGCTGGCCTTGAACTCACAGAAGTCTGCCTGCCTCTGCCTCCCTAGTACTGGGATTAAAGGCACTGACCACCACGTCTGGCTTTCTTATTATTTTTTAATTATGTGGATAGATGTGCACATGTAAACATAGATGCCCATGGAGTCCAGAAGAGGGTGCTGATCTCCTGGAGCTGGAGTTATAGAAGTTGTGAGACTTCAGATGTGTGTGCTAGGAACTGAACTCAGATCCTCTGCAAGGGTGGTATGCAATTTTAACTGCTGAATCTCTCCAGCCTCAGAATTAAACTCCTCATGACTAGAATATATTGCTTGTGAGAGTCTGGTTCAAGAAGAGAGCATTTCCCAGAATGATCAATTAGCAGTTGGGTTTTTGTCCCAATCCTCTGTAAATACTTAATGTCTGATCAAATCACTTTAAATTCATTTGTGCAAAGAACTAAATAGGTTTCTTTCAAGGCCCTGTGAAGTAATGCATTAATCTAATATTTTTGAAGGTCATCTTTGCCTTAAATGGGTTTATGATAATCTTTGTGAGCACGAACTCACTCTTTTAATGTTCCCAAGGAAAACAGTTCATGGACAGATCAGAACACAAGGTCCAGGATATATTCTTATCTCGCTAACCACAAGAACAATCTTGCCATGACAACAGTGACTCCTGACATTGTTAGCTTCTGTGAATATCTGTGTCACAAAGACCATGCTTGCGCCTAACATTTGCTTTTAAATTCCTATTTAAAAGAATCACTGCTAAAATTGTTTCTTATATAAAAATACATATGCTAACAATTCAGGTGGATAATTCTAAAAGACAAGTATCGTTAAAGTTTTATATGACAAGCTAGCATTATTGGGTATTAAAGTAAATCAAATGAGTAAGCATTCTTAGGTTCAGAGTACCCCTAAATGTCAAATGCTGTATTACTAGGTTTTTTTGTTTTTGTCTTGCTTAGTTTGTTTTGAGACAGGGTTTCTCTAGGTAGCCTTGGCTGTTCTGAAACTCACTCTGTAGACCAAGCTGGCCTCAAACTCATAGAGATCTGCCTGCCTCTGCCTCCTGAGTGCTAGGATTAAAGGAGTGTGTCACCACCACCACTTGGCTATGTATGAGTGTTTCTTATGATTGGTTTTGAATGGCTGCCATCATCCTTCCTGAGTAGAAAGCTTTGACAATACAGTGCAGTAGGAATATTTTCTGCCTCCCCTATCCTTATCTGCATGAAGAACAGGTTGGCACATGTGTAAGATTGGGAAGCTGCATTCCCTACAACTGAGACTGAAAGCTGCCTCCTCCAGGTGTTCCAACTTGAACTCTATTTAAATCTTGTTCAAGTTACAACTATTACTATCACCTGCTGGGAGCTGCCAGGCTTTGAAACTTCCAGAAATGAGTGCCTGATCTTTGAAAACCCAGGTGCAATTATCACGCACTAAAATGGATAAGTGGGACATACAACTTCCTACAAGTAGATCTAATGTCATGTTCATGTGTTATCAGTTCATAAAGTGTCACAGAAGTTTAACCTGTGGCAAGATCATCTTCCTAAATATGGCTAATTGATCTGAGAACCTGTTAGCTGGCCACAAACTTATTGGACTTGTGTATTGGATTAACCAGGAAAAATTCAGGAGGCACTAAATACTAAGCAGGGCTGCTTTTAGAAATCAAGAAGGGGGATTTTCCCGTGTGGTCAAGCAAACATACCATTTCTTATCTTTCTCATCCACCCTCAAATTCTGACACACATACTTCAAACCTTGTGTGGTAGTTTAAGCCTGTTTAGATGCTTCCAGCTCTGGTGCCAGCTCCGAAAGACAAGCTGGCATTTTCATAGGTTTCTCTACAGAAACTGGTTTTCCACGTTTACAATTCTCTCCAATTCCGCCCCATTCGCCAGGTCCCGTTCTGGGAATTTTTTAGGATATTCTATTATTCGTTTCTCTTCCCTGGAGAATGTAAGAATGAACTACCGTCTACAAATCGGACACTTGAAAGGCTTTCATTTTCATCTCTATTTGCAACGCTTAAATACGCGTGGCTGCCGTGAGAATCGCCTGGGTTCAGCCCAGGTAGAATCTGAAATTTTCCGCTGACTAAAAGAAATATCACCTCGTCTCTTCCACGGTTCAGCCGGCCCCGATCTTCACGGCAGGTGTTTCCTGTGACACCTCACGCTTTCTACAACTTCAAACTGTTCTTTGAGCCTCCTGGCACGCCTCAGCTTTCTCAATTGCTCCAGAGACGCGCCAGGGTTTGTTTCTCTATGGCCAAAACCCGCCCACCCACACCGAAGCTATTATCTTATTGGTCTGGCTGTGCGTCCGTCTCCTCGTTAGACCAATCAAAACCTCCCTTCTTACCGGAGGGCTTTGGGTAAACGGAAAGAAACCCAGGTCGCGGATGGGAGGGCGGGGCCGTGGGTGAGTGACAGTTCTGTCCTCCAATACACAGCGCCATCGGTCCTGCCTTCTCTGGCTTCTGGGCTAGAAAAGAGCGTTGGTGCCCGAGGTGGAGATGAGTCCTTTCTGGCTCCCACGGCCCGGAGTCGCAGAGGAGCGGCCGCTGCTCCTGGTTTCTTTGCAGGTGAGTGGTTTCGTCGTAGAATGTTACAGTTGGGAGAGTCTCTTTTCCGAGTGGCGGCGTCTTTTACGGTGAGAAGGCCAGTTCCTGTCCTGCCCGGCTTTAGTATCTGGTGGGAATCTGATGCTTGCTCCACCCCGTCAAGCGGCGACCCTCACGGAACCCCACCCCCACCTCCCCAGATCTCAGCTGTCCCTTTCTCAGAATGCGTCTTTCAGGAACAGTCATTCTGTTCGCTGGAGGACGAACCCACCGGTGGAGTGATGGTGGCTTTTAGGAATGTTGAACTCTACCTCCTGGACGGCTCAGACACGGTGTGGCAGATTGTCTTTGCTAGTAGATTCCCTGGAAGGAAGCAGGGCTCTGCACCGTGTGTAGGTGGCGGCGGACCTGACCCTAAAAGTGTAAGTTAATAAGGGGAAGGGGGAAAAAGCCATGGAAGGCAAAGAAGTCTCATAAGTAGTGATCTCAGGAGCCAAATTACAGGTTCGGGGGAGCACTAAAACCACCCCACCGCCACCACCATGTCCAAAAAGTGTAATTCCTTTTGTTCTAGAGGGTAGGAGCCAGCATTTCATTACAGTAGGTCAAAAGCAATTCAAAATTGTAATTAAGTTCACTATTAGACTTTGCAGGATGACCCCCTCCCTCCCTTCTAAATTAGGAAGGATTTATAGCTTGTGAATGATCCTAGAAATTTAACTAACAGAATTCAGACTCCTTCAGAAGGAAATAAAAAGCAAACTGTTACATTTTGCCAACAGGGACTGATGTTTCTATAATAAAAGCAGAAACCGTGTCAATTTGTCTCTAACACTTTCCCCTGAATCCAGAGACAGGTTTTACCCATTTTCCTGTGCTGTAGCAAACTCACACACTATGTATACTCCCTGCATAGTGTTGGAATTTTAAAAGACACAATTCCAACAAATGGCATAATTAAAGAACAGTGAATTAAGCTGGGCGGCGGTGGTACACACCTTTAATCCCAGCACGCCTGAGTCAGAGGCAGGCGGATCTCTGTGAGTTTGAGACCAACCTGGACTACAGAGTAAGTTCCAGGAAAGATGCCAAAGCTACACAGAGAAACCCTGTCTTGAAAAGCTTTAAAAAAAAAAAAAATGAATTAGAAGCCATGGCCCTGTCTTTTAGTTACTATTTAAGTGATCTTAAACAAATGATTTCAATGCTGACTTTTGATTTTCCCTATCTTTAAAAAAGCAGAAGTTATATTTCTGAAGCCCATACCCTCATTAAAGTCTACTTAAAAGTAAAGATGATTAGACAATCTCACTGTATTGAATGCTATATAACGTCTGTATCAAATAAAAGTGCCCAGCCTCAAGGCCGTGTTCTTTTGTGCCCATATTTAAACTGAACCAAACCAAGCAGATCATTGTTGAAGGGGGGGGGGGAGGAAAAAAGAAAAAAATTTAAAGGAGAGTATAGAAGTATAATGTAGCAAAAAAAAAAGAGTCATTTGTAATATTGTTACTCTGAAGCAACCACTATTAGTGTTTGGATTGTTTGTTTTTAGTTTCTCTTCCTCTTTGCCTTTTATGGTTTGTTGAGATTAATAGGGTTGTTTTAGTTTAAGTAGTGATTGATGCATCTACATTCACCATCCATGAATCCAGCTTTGTGTGTCTAGAGAACAGAGAACAAAAAAGGTTGTACTGGTGGCTTCTTGAACATTCTTGACATTGAAATCAAGTCTGAAGTAATATTTTTGTGGAGAAACAGAACAAAAGGTATTACTCTCTGGGCATGGTGCCAGGCTCCTGTAATCCCAGGATTTAGGAGGTTGAGGCAAGACAATTGCCACAAAACTGAGGCCAGCCTGGACCACATAGTGAGACCTTGGATCAAAAGATATCAGTAACGAAATCCCTTCATTAAGAAAATATGGTGATAAAATCCTTTATAGACCATAGATTTAACATTGATCTCTTTACTAACACATTTGGATTGCAGAACCTAACAGTAGTTGGTGTGCTTCTAGGACCGCACAATTCATCCTGCCTTCCCTTTCACCCACATTCGATTGCAGTTTCCTCTGTTCTGTTCAGGTTTCTCCTCTCTAACCTTCCTTCTGTTACTTTGTTTCTAGATTTTGAGCATCTTCATACCGTCAGCCCAGTAGAATCACTTTGACCGGCCTTCGGTCTATGCCAGTCTTCATGAGTTAGTTAAAGCCTAGCCCTTTCTGCCTCTTAACAGACCCTAAGAGAGTGAGAGTTTTGTTATTCATGTGGACATGGAACCTGAGAGTCCCAAGAATTTAATATATTCATGATCAAACTGTCCATAAGCTTCTGCCCAGTTTTTTTGACTGAACTTTTGGGATTTGATGGACACAGTTTGTATTGACAAATATACCACCTTAGGGAAGTATCTTGAGTGGGTGTTGTGCACACACACTGGTGATTCCAGGCAGGCTGGAACAAGTACCACGAAGCCACATCTCAGTACCACACATGTGTTATCTCTTCCCTGGAAGGGGGATCTACCTGCTCTAAAGTGTTGCCATTGGAACACATTGCGGGGGTTGTTAGTAGATGTAAGGTTGAAGGGTGGGAGATTTTAGTGTCTGAGACACCGTGAGTGGCAGCATCTGATGCAGAGGTGCTCTTAGAACTGCACACATGGAAAAGGTGCCATATCAGCCTTTAGGGAAGGAATAGGTGTTAAGTGCCATTAAGACTCCTGTTTGAATTTTTAATACTGAGCTTGAGTCTGGGGAAGGCATATTTTGTTAAGCTTGAAACTCGACGGAATTAAGTTCTGGGTTTCATTTGCCTCAAGAACTGTTCCTTTTTAATTGATTAGAGACTTTGGTAGTCTTTCTCTTTGTCCTCAAATAGAGCCGGCTCATCTTCCCTAAAGTTAAATCCCCTGTGCAGTGGGAAGTAAAGTTGCTGAAAGCTGCGCAGTAAGGATTTGGACTGAGGAAAACTTAGGAGTATTCTGGGGTAGTGTGGGATATTTAATTCTTAAAAGTAGGCTTTGGATGGACATGATTCTGGTTCCATGTCCCTTATTTGATATTACTTGACATATCATTGCTATTTCGAAAATAGAAGAAAATAAAAGTTTTAGGTTCCGTTTTACACTGTGATTTCTCCATTTTTTCATGAGTCTTGCGTGTATATTACTTTTCAAACACTTGAAAGAGGAAGCAAAGTCCTAGCAATGTTAATTTGTAAACAGATGAGGAAAGAATGCAAAATTATGTGGCTTAATGATGGACACATATTATCTGTTCAGGTTTCTCCTCTCTAATCTTTCCTTCTGTTACTTTATTTCTAGATTTTGTTTTGTTTCTTCAAAACAGGGTCTCAGTATAAGGTGGCTATTTTATAATGTAGGGACTGTCCTCTGTGAGGGGATACTTGATTAAGGCCAGAAATACTGGTGTGAAGAACACATCCAAATATGGGGTCTAGCTAGGCAGGGATTTGCATACTAAAGCCTCTGGTCCATTATTTTTGTATAGACCACAGATATAAATGGGTGTTTTTGGTTTTTGTTTGTTTGTTTGATTTTGGATTTTTTTGCATTTTAAATTGATGAAATTGACCTAGTAATAAAAATATATAGCATGAAAATGCTATGAAATTCTAATTTTGATGCCATCATCAAATTATATCATACTTACTCACATATGCATTACATATAGATAAATACTTTCAGCCATAGAGACAAGATTATACAATTGTAACTTAGTTATGACAGAGATCATGTAGTTTCAAAGCCAAAAAAAATCAGTTTGGATTTTTACAGGGATTATTGACATCTTAGCGTCTCAGTTAAATTATAGTTTCTTCGTCTCTGATCTTCTTTTTCCTTTTTAACAGCCATCTTCCTGGTCCAGGTTGTCATTGTACGTTACCAGGGTTACTGCAAAACTCCTCACGACTAATATTTGCACTTCTCTGTGAGTGTAAACGCTGCTTGGTCCTCAAATTCATGCTATTAAGCCTTTGATGTTGTCTCAGTATTTATAGAAGAGTCTGCATTCTTTGGCACAAGGTCCTCCTCCAGCCTCTAGTCAGTTTTATCTTTCTAGACTAGTCTCCACCTACTTCCTCATTATGCCCTATACAGAGTGACCATATAATTTTCCAAATGGGACACTTGGGTGTGAAAGGGGCCTTAGTAATAATATCCTGGGGAAGGAAAGGCGTAAAGCAATTCTGTTGTAGGCAAATCAGGATGAATAGTCACCTACTTGTAACTCTAGCTGTATTGAATGGGCCTCCTGTTCTCAGTGTACCTGTTCCTGGTTGTTACCTTAGGCTAGAACTTCATTCCTTTTTTTTTTTATATCAATCTAAATTTAAATATCTTTCCAAATCCACCTTAAGTAATACTATGTCCATGAAGAGAGAGATAATCTCTCATTTCCTGCTCTTCCTCTTTTATGAATGAAAAGCTTATAATGATGTTAATTACCTTCACTTTTAGTGACACACAAGCATGTACATCTTCCCACACTGGTGTTTTTGAAGACATAATCGATGCTGAAGTCGTGTTCCTCCCAGGCTTACCATTGTGCTGTGCCCAAATCATATTTCTGCACATTTGAAAACTGAATAAATTGATTGGTTTGGGAAGGCTCATGAGGATTGGGCTTTCAGTATATGAATCGTTAATTTTAATGTGTTGAAAATAGTGAGAAAAAAATTGGGGTGTCAAGGTTTGAGGTCAGAGCCTTGGGTTTCAGTATCAGTGTAGCAGAATGGTTCAGGGCATGGATGTGTCCTTGGGGCCCAGCTGATACTGAATTATAGTTCTGCCATTTACAGCCCATGTTGCTTTAGGCAAATTCTCCCTTTCAGTTCTGCATCTGTCAAATGGGCATAATAGAAATTACTGCATGAAGAGTTGCTGAAGGTCGGGACATGCACTCTGAATTAACTGCTGTGGTTAAGATCAACACCACCAGCACCAGCACCACTACCACCTGCACCAGCACCTGCACCACCACCACTACCTGCGCCAGCAGCATTATAACATAGGTGGGGGTAGCATAAAACAAAGATCTGAGACCAGGATGTAAAAGTGGGAGAGCTGGAGGAAATAGTACCAGAAATCCTAGATTTTCCCCTGTGGACATAATGGGCTTCAGAGGAGCCAGAGCAGCATGGGCCCTGAGAGAAGATGGTCTCCGTGTAAAAGTGACTAATCATAGTCTTTTGAGAAATCACTTCAGTAGAGTAGACAAGGCATGCATCCATAGTTAGAGGACTAAGAAAATAATGTCCAGGACTGGAGAGATGGTGTAGTCCTATGCAAATATGAAGACCTGGCTTTGATCCCCAGTATCTATGTAAAAAAAGCTAGGCTTGGTGGTGCACGCCTATAATCCTAGCACTGGGGAGGCTGAGACAGGATCCCTGAGGCTTCCTGGCCGGCTAGTCTTGTTTAATCTGTGAGATCCAAGTTTAACACGAAGTCATGTCTCAACAATAATGATGTGAAAAACAATAGAGGAAAACACCTGGCCAGCAACCTCGGGCCAATATACACACAAGTGCACATATACACACATAAAGCGCACACACCTGCCATAGCCACATGTACCCATAAATCATAAATTTGGTACACACACACACACACACACACACCCTGCCCTGTGCTGAGGAAGAAAGAAAGAACACAGGCTACAGGAAAGCGCCATCTTTCCCTAAGAGTTGCCTCCACTCTGCTCATACAGTCATCGGAACTCACCACCATTCTGACCACTGCCCGTAGTCTGGTGGCACCTTCTTCTCACGTCAGTCTTACTGGTAGATGCTGGAGTTCGCAGCCCCTGCCTTGAACTTGTCAAACTGATGAGCGTCTGGTATCTATTGCTGAACATTTGGTAGGCCAGCTTTAGCCAGTACGGAGAGCTGTCTTAAAGGCTGCCAGCTCAGCAGTGCCTTTGCCCATGCTCACCAGCTAGTTCAGTAGGAAATGCGTTGATAGTACCACGCCGGAGAGCAGGAAGTTTGGTTTACCTGAGATAGACGGTCTGGTTTCCTACTTTCTCCTTTGCTAACCTCCTGTATGTCAGCGTGAAGGAACGTGTGTACTCGCATAGTTTTGTGGCTGTTCTGCTCCACTATATATATATATATATATATATATATATATATATATATATATATATATATATATATATATATATATATATATATATCTTCAGTAAAAAGTAAATCAGAATTGTTTTTTAAAAAACATAAAAGCAGTTGTAGCAGATTAAGATACCGGGAAGCTCGGTGGTCGGTATCTGGGTACTGATAATGCCGTCGCTCCTCGTTTGGTTCCCTTGATATAATTTGTAATCCAAAACTGATTGAGAAGTGTTGCTCATAGAATTTGTCCACCACACCTGTCTTAGTTTCTGTTCCATTGCTGTGATAAAATACTCTGACAGAAGCAAGTTGAAGGAGAAAGGGTTTATCTAGCTAACAATTTCAGGTTACAGTCCATAATTTCAGGATAATCAAGGCAGCAGGAACAGGAAGCAGCTAGTCACATTCCACCCACAGTCAAGAGCAGAACAATGCATTAATGCATCCATGCCAGGGTTCTGTTCCCTTTCTCCATTTTCATATATAGTCATGGGTCACAATCAGAGAATGCCCCCACCCACTGTGGGTGAGTCTTCCTAACCTCAGTTACACATTCAAGGTCATCCCCATAGGCATGCTCAGAGGCCCATCTCCTAAGTGACTCTAGATTGTCAACTGGTCAGTTAGCACTAAGATGATACCCTTCTTCATTTGAAGGGAAAATTCTTTCACTAGCTCTTTAGCCTGGAGGCTTCATGCTTGATGTGGCAAATTAAGGGCTGAAGTAGAGGAACAGTTGATGGCATGCTTCTCATTTCCTACCCACAAAACAAAACACATGATTTACAAGATTGAGTATGGTTTTCAATGGGCCCGGAGCTTCTATTACTTGGCCGATGGAGGCTTTTCAAACAGGAGTATAAAAATACCTTTCTTGGGGCTGGAGAGATGGGTCAGCATTTGAGAGCACTGGCGTTCTTCTAGAGGACTTGGTGTCGATTCTCAGCACCTACATGGTGGTTAACAACCATCTGTAACTCTAGTTCCAGGGGTCCTTACACCCTCTTCTGGCCTTTGAGGGTACCAGGCACAGATGTACATGCTGACAGAAAACACACACACACACACACAAACTCTGTGTACCACACCCATCCACATGAATTCATTGCTTGGTCTTTCCCGGATGAAGATCCTTGAAGCTGGAGCTTCATCTATGTGATTATGCCCTGGGCATGTAGTCACCTGGCAAAGCCGCTGCTTGGAAGACTTTCATCCTCTTTGCCACCTTGATGCCCTTCTAAGGCCGAGAGGGTAGGCATTGTGCAGTCTCCCTGCAGTTTCCCAGCCTTGTGAGGTGCTTGCTCCTGAGCTTGGTTCTTCTAGGCACTGGGTTTGCCCTTCCTCTATATTCACCAAAGCTTCAAACCTGATGCTCATCAAAAAAGAGAAATTTTAATTCTAATTCTTGTAGCATTTCAGCTACTTACAGACCACCTCAGCCACCACCACCCCATTCCTGAAGCTGTATTTTATTGACACTTTTTCCCTTCAGAATCTCCAGGAATTACTAAAAAAAGAGTGCAATCTAGATACAGGTTCCAGTGAACTCTGTCACTGGTTGTTATATAACCGTGGGTGAATCTCAGCTCAAGCAGGACTGAAAATCTCCAGTTACTGGAAGTTGCCAAGAATGGCAGAAGCCAGGCCCTGTTCATATAATCTTTGCTCCCCAGTGTGGAAAAACCAGGGGTGGAGATGGAAGGTGCCAACTGAGCAGTGTGTGTCAGTCATGACCCACTCTTGTGCCCAGCATGAGAGGCAGTCTGGTGCAGCCATGTCTCCAGGTTCTCCACGGGACAGAGTAGGCCCACAGATCTTTGAGGTAGTAGCAACAGCATAAGGGAGTTCGGAATTGCCTTAGGGTTGCTTGGCCAACTCTGCTAGCTTCTCCTCACAGTGTGTGGCTGATGTGGGTAGAATTTCTACAGGAAGGGGGAGGAGGAGGCGGCGGGCCTTCTAATGGGTGGGGTTCTCTGCACTACCGCAGACCTGCTCTGTTAATCTATTCCTACAGGCAGCATCTCTCAGCTGCTTACATTTGATAACTTGTTTTGCATCCGGATTTATTCCTGCCAACAGCAGGTGAAAAATTACTTCAGTGACTACCACATTTGCTCTAGCTGAGGCCACTTATAATTCTGTTTGAGTGTTGAACCAAAGTGCCTTCCCGTTCCCTAGATTTGTGAGCCGGTAGCATCAAAGAGTTGGTTGCCACCTGTCAGAGAGGTGTATGACGTAGATGCGGTGCTTCCCTGAGTTAACATGTTTAGAACATTCATAATAAGGCAAGACTGAAAAAACACTGAACACCCAAAGGAGGAGGATGCTCCGTGTAGAGTCAGCTGCCGGGAGCTGGGCGTTCCCAGCCACCAGCCACTCTATTGGAGATCTGTAACTCATGTATTTTGTCCTCTCCTTAATAAACATTAACTGCCTACTTGTTGGGTAGAAACACACCATTAGGATGGAGTGTTGTCATTTTAGGTCATACAATTAACATACTATCTAGCCATCAGAAACTTTAAGTCAGCAGGGCTGTCTGTAATTATCTGAAGAGTGTGCCTGTACGTGCCATAGTATATGAACACCAGATGTTTGACGTCAAAACTGTTCAAAGGAATTTCAGTTTATCTTAGAAACTGGCTGGTGTGTAATTGTTCTCCATTACTGGGCAGTCATTTGAATAATGAATATAATTTGTATTTTTTGTCTTCTCTTTCTAGATATACTCCTGTTCTTGAACATCATCCCACTGAGAACACCGGGGAAGTTCAGCCACCAGCATGTCCAAGCACAGACTTATTATACTGAGACATGGAGAGGGGGCATGGAATAAGGAGAACCGATTTTGTAGCTGGGTGGACCAGAAACTGAACAGCGAAGGACTGGAGGAAGCCCGGAACTGTGGGAGGCAGCTTAAAGCCCTGAACTTTGAGTTTGATCTCGTCTTCACATCCATGCTTAACCGCTCCATTCACACAGCTTGGCTGATCCTGGAAGAGCTGGGGCAGGAGTGGGTTCCTGTGGAGAGCTCCTGGCGTCTCAATGAGCGTCACTATGGAGCCTTGATTGGTCTCAACAGGGAGAAAATGGCTCTGAATCATGGTGAAGAGCAGGTGAGACTCTGGAGGAGAAGCTACAACGTGACCCCGCCTCCCATTGATGAGTCTCATCCTTACTTCCACGAGATTTACAATGACCGGAGGTATACAGTGTGCGACGTGCCCCTGAATCAGCTGCCACGTTCAGAAAGCTTGAAGGATGTTCTGGAAAGACTTCTTCCCTACTGGAAGGACAGGATTGCTCCTGAAATACTAAAGGGCAAAACCATTATGATATCTGCTCACGGGAACAGCAGTAGAGCCCTCCTGAAATATCTAGAAGGTACCGGCTTTCCATCCTGCTTTTAGAGCTTGCTAAGTGTTGCAGTTGGGTCTTCCTCTAGAAAGTGACAGCACTTTTCACTCTTTGTGCCCCTTGTCGCTTCATATTTAAGAAGCCACTGTCCCATAAACCAAAACTCCTGTAGTTTTTATGGTCATCGTGGCTAGAGCAGAAGGTTTCAGAGGTCAGTGTGCGCCAGTCGGGTGGGGGGTTCAGAATGACAGAGTTGTGGGTTAAGTTTCAGAATCAAGAGGTACAGTTAAGAGCTGGCATTTCTCAGCAGTTCCTGGTGAGAGCTGCTGCTTTGGGAGCTCTGCACTTTGACGAGCTCCGATCTGAAGGGCCACGTGGTTTCTGCTGTAAAATGAAGAGGCTAAGGATTGAGAATACATTTATTTGAGCCTTTTAAGTAAATTATCTAGAATTCAGGTTTGTCTGTTTTCTTCCACTTTCAAACTCTCGGGGCTGTGTTTGCAGACCTGGATTTCCTGAGCAGTTCTTTTGTTCCAGTTTTCCAGACGAGGAGGCTTAGTCACTGCCTGAGAGAATGTTAGAGGGGAGGGAAGTAAAACAGCAGTTGGCTTATTGACGCATCTCTGCCAAAAGCCTGGAGAGGACCAGAGCCTCAATTTATTTCAGTCACTTGATGTTGTGTTCTAAACAAGAACTCTTGAGGACTTTGGGCTCACCATTTTGGGGTGCCAGTGATTGAGGGTGACAGTTCTCCCTCTTGCTCTCCCATCACTGATCCTGAGGCTGTCCCTTTGTCCTGCACCACATGCCCCTGCCTCATCACTGGCCACGGCTGGCTGGTGGTGAATCCCCTGCCTCACCATTCCTTCCTGCTGCTTCGCTTTCCCTTGAGAGGCTGCAGAACTGGAACAGTGTGAGGTTGTGGAAAGTGAGGCCACACGAAAAGGTTTCTGAGTGCACAATAACAAAACTAATCCACGTTCGGATACATAATGACGGAGGTGTGGAATTAGGTGGCTTCCCGCAGCCTTGGTTTTGAACACACAGGGAAGAATTAAGCCTCAGTATCTTCCCAGGTGTGAAGAAATGGTGTCTTGAAGAACAGTGTCTCTTCCATGTCACCTTTGTCACTCTGATGGGGTTTCAGCAGTTTGGACATATCCACTCACCGATACAGGAACCCCAACCTTTCTATTGTCTTGTATGCTGACTCTTCAGAAGGTTATGTTTATAGAGCTTCATGTGCTATTTGATAAATTCTTAACCTAGCTTTTCTCCAAAAAATTGAATGAATTTCACCTAGTTTAGGGGGGACATCTCGACTCTCTCATAGGAATCAACAATCGGAGTGTGTGTATTTATTATGGCAGTTTACCTCATTCATGTAGAAACCTGCCCCACAGAACCCATTTCAGATGTATGGTCATTATCTTCATGTAATTGCTACCACCTTTTGCTTTTAGAATTGCCCCAGCTCAGACAATAAATTATAAAGTCACCTTACTTTACTGATATTTTCCTAATGTTAGACTTAACGACTAATCTGAATTCATGAGCATTGATTGTCTTTGAAATGCATACTTCTTGTAAGCACAAAACTTGCCAAATTGCTTACACTAATTTTTTTAAGGTAAAAATGCTTGTTGTAGATGCATCTGATTCCTGCTCATGCTTTCTGTAGGTATTAATATTTGTGTAAAATTTTTCCCCTATGAAATAGAGTCTTGCAAGGAACTGGGGAAACTTCTCATATTGTCCTTAAACTGCTTGGCAAACATAAAGCACGTTCCTGATTTTAAACCCACTGTCTGATTGTTTAAGAACTAACTCGGACATGGGAACAGTGGTGACCCCAGTTAGAGAAGTAGCTATAGTATTGTTCTTTAGAAGCACGCGCATCGCTCAGCTGCTCTCTGATCTCCAGGGGTGGTGTGTGTGTGTGTGTGTGTGCTTCCGCTGTGTGGCTGTTGGTTCTTAGGGTGCTGTTTTGCTTCTCCTGTTTTGGTACTGCAGTCCGATCCCCACTGTGCTTAGAAGACAGGTCCCAGTGAAGTCACCCCAGGAAGCCTCAGGTAACTTGGCCATGATGACCGACTGACCGTTATCTTCAGTCAGAATTGTTAACCCTGCCCCAAATCCAACTTGCTCAGCTTCTACACAGGGTTGCAAACAGGATTTTTTCATTTTAAACTTTTTCCTGAAAGATAGCTCTTTCCTTGATTATTCTTTATTTAAAACATTATAGTGTGAGCAGCCACGTCCAGAGCACCCCTAGGAGATGAACCGCTTTTTTGGTTGTGAGCCTAGCCTTTAACGGCTGAGCCATCTCTCCAGCCCGATGAACCGCTTTTTTAAAAAGGGGATTTAATGCAAGGAAGTGAGTCTTTAATTACTGCTACCATTGTAACACTGCGGTCTGTGAATGGCACTCCCTGGCACAGCTGTACAAAGAGGCCTTTTTGGGAGCCCATGCTTCCTGCCAAGCCTAGTCCTAGACATTTTACATAGATATCTTGCTTCATGTAGAAACCTGAATATTTTAGCTTTAGCTCCCCGAGAAGCAGTAGCTCAGTATTAGGTTTTGTTGTGTTGTTTCCTGTCTCCATATCGTGTATATATATATATATGTGATATACATATGTGATATATATATAATTTCGTGGGATCAATCACTGATCAGTAATGTGCTCCGCTTAATGAACTACTTCAATTAAAACAAGCAAGCTTTTCACACCCTAGCACCATGGATGACTCCGTTACATCATGCTAAGTGAAAGAAACGTGCCTGAGAATGCTGTGTACTGCCTTACCCCATGCATGTGGCATGTGGAAAGAAACCAGGCTGGGAGGACCAGGCAGAGATGTGTGGCAAAAGGCAGGCAGCATGGTGGCAGGGGAACTTGGGGGCAGGGGATGCAGGGCTGTTGGGCGTCCTCACTGCAGGTGTTTATACATCTAGATGCAAAACTTTACAGAGCTGTATTTCACACATTTAGGGTAAGAGTAGTGAAATTCTTCAGAAAACACCTACTTTGTTCAGCATATCCAGCTAGTGAAGTGCCCATAACGGGGACCTCGTTTTTGTTCCACCGAGTGTGCTTGGCAGTAGACTTAGTGAAGGTTACTTAGCACACTTCCCTGTGTCTTTGCACACTCACCATTCTCAGTCTTCCGGACTGCTCAGTGCCCACTCTTCAGCCTCCGAGCCGTCAGTAGCCCAGGGGCACCCTTTCCAGTCCTTCCTCAGGAGAAGTTACATGAAAGATGCTGGAAGGAAGAGGTTGCTTAACTTTTTTTTTTTTTATGCTGAGGATTGAACTCAGGACCTCACACCTACACCTGCCAGACAAGTACGCTGCCACTGAACTACACCTGTCCCAACTGTGTATTTTGTTAGTCTTGCTGCTGTTACTTATATAGATGGTGAACCCTTCTAATAATGGCTCTTCATCGCAGACCTATGACCCTTATTTGCCACCGTATTGTATAGCATTATGCTTTCATCTGCTCCCCCCACATACTCACACACCCCGCATCTTACAACATCTAGTCTAGGCATAGTTTTATGAACCTCTCAGAGCCAAAGCATGCAGACGATTCAGTTGACAACAGCTGTTGTTGATTAGAAGTTAGCTAACATTCTTACCTGAGGATTGTCAGCGTAGGAACCTTGAGGCAACATCTATGCTGTCCTATTCCTGACTGATGAGCCTGGCCTGTACCCTGCCAAGTGACTTTTATATAGCATCCCTGGCCTGTACGCTGCCAAGTGACTTCTATAGAATCTTGACTTGTAAATTGTACGTGACCTTGAGGCCACTTTACTTTTAACCTGAGAAGGATTAATACTTTCAGAAGACAAAACAAGGCATGGGATATTCTATAGTAAGAAAATTCCTCCTGGGATTACTTTGCTGGTTTGGGGAAGCATAAGTAAATACCCTGCACGTTGTCAGTAAGCCCGGGTTAAAGCAGGTCCCACCCCTGCCTGGCTCAGATACACTCCTCACTAAGCTGCAAGAAAACTTCCAACACAGGCTGGAGAGCTAAGAGCATCCTGTCCAGCACAGATCCAGACAGGCGTGTGTTTCTTTTTCTTGTGGTTGGCATAGTCACTTCCTGTTTGTTTCCTGCTGCTCCACACTGAAGGAAAAAGCTGGGTACCAAACCATGTTGGCTGTGGTCTGCACATTGCCGGAGGAAATGGACTGTTTAGTCTGGGTGTAAGCACAGGATTAGGCAGTCGCAGGCTGGGATAAGAGAGTGGCAGGCGAGAAATCTCTGAGAGACTTGGACTTTGTCCCTGGAGAGCTGTGTGCAGCCGCGTACACAGCAAGGCAGAGAAATGGTGACTTGAGATGAGAGAAATGGGAGGAAAGGTCAGCGGAGCTGGTGGCCTGCCGATGGCGACCCAGGAGTTTGTCACCTTTGGCATTTAGTGTGATATTTTCAGAATCATGAGTTCAAGCCCTCTTTCCTGGGAGGCAAATAGTTGCTTAGTGGTAGAATTGATCTTTCTTTTTATGTAAACCTACCAAATCTGTAGTAGCCCCTATTTTTAAATATCATAAGATTTTTAACTATAAAATTAAAAAAAAATTTCTCTCTCACTTTATTTTAAATCAGCAGCTGGTAGCTTACAGTGTTTAATACCCTGTTTTCTTTGCTTCCCCCAATCTGTCTTTAAGTTGTACGTATGTGAAATTAAGATTTTTAAGGACCTAAAATTAAATTTAGTTGTATGGTCACCTGTAAAGTACCAGGGCTCTTCTTTGATCCCTTACTGATAATAGAAGAATACAGAATTCTTATCACACAGGTCCAGCAGGAGACTGGGTGGGTAACGGGTGGAATCTCCCAATAGAAAGAGTTGACTGGAGGTGTTTTGTTTTTTTTTTTTTTAATCCCAGAATATGGGTTTTCCTTTTGTCCTGTAACAAACCCTTCTGTGTTCCCAATGAATGCTTCTTCTCTCATTTCATTTCCTGCTGTTAAAAGAGTTGTAGGCAATTTAGAGAAAAGCCAAAGAACACCCAGAACACATTTAATTTGGGCTTGATTAACACTAGGTATAAACAACTTTTTGTTCCAGGCTAAGAACTGGCCAACCGCCCCCCCCCCAGCCCACCCCCACCTCCTTTCTTGTTCAGTTCGTAATGGGAACAGCCTTTAATCAGGACTTCAACAGTAAAGACTGGACTTAACTTGAAAGCCAAGAAAGTTAGAATTCATTCAGTTCAACTGTATGCCCAGTGATTCAAATCCTGCTCTTGGCCCAGGGGCTAGAGTACACGTGAATGAGTGAGACACACAAGGTCCTGCCTGCTGTAGATCTATTGTGCTCCTTCTAATCTTCCAGAAATTTCACCGAAAATGCATTCGGCAGGACCTTCCTTGGGGTACTCTCACGCAAAAGCTTTATTCTGCCGAATCTTGAATCTTTATTCCTTTTAACCTTCAATCACATGTAAAAAGTGCATTCATGGCAAATCCAGTTGTGATGGACTTGGTGTCTTTGATGGACCATATGTCTAAATATTTCCTGCATCCTAGCAGGCAGCCCCTGAAAGCGCCGCTCTCAGATGCACAGGCACGGATTATATTCTTACAGTGGGGCGCTGCTTGAAGAGCCAGAGTCACAGAGGAACAGGTAGAGCAGAGTTCTCAAAGAACTCCTAGTCCTGCCAGAAGCCCGGCGTGTTCAAGCACTTCTCCCGGAAGACAGTGCGTGGAGCATTGCCATCAGAGTATAGTGTGTGTCCTGTGTCCCATCTCCTACAGGGACTTAGAAGGGGGCGCTTGTAGGTGCAGAGTTGGCTTTCTGAAGTTACTCTGGCATAAATAAGTTTGTTTCAATTTCTTCCCATTTTTGGTATGGATTTACTCCCTTGGTTTTTTTTCCCTAAACTTTCATTATTTCTTGTTTGAAATACTTCAATCATTTCAACTAGTTGTGGTGATGGTGTAAGTACTGCAGTGCATGCCTGGATGTAATCCCAGCCCTCCAGAGGCTGGGGTAGAAGATCTCAATGTCAAGGCAAGCCTGTGCTACTTTGTTAAATGCTAAAGACACCAGGTGTGTGTGTGTTTGTGTGTGTGTGTGTTCATGTGTGTGTGTATATATATATATATATATATATATATATATATATATATATATATATATAACATGAAGAGACGGCTCCAGAGGGACTGTGATGAAAAGAAGATAGAGAGTAAAGACTTGGTGCCTTTTCCATAAACCGTTCTTGGACTCTAGTAAGTATGAGCTGGAGGCTGGGAATGTGCTCAGTTGGTGTAGCACTCGGCTAGCGTGCATGAAGCCCTGCCGTTTGATCTCCACACTGAGCAAAGCTGGGTGTGGTGGTGTGCAGGCTTGGAGTCACAGCTCCTGGCAGGTGGAAACAGGAGAATCAGAAATTCAGAGTCCTCAGCTACAAAGTGAGGTCAGGACCAGCTTGGGCTGCATGAGGCCTTGTGATTAAAAAATAAATGACTAAATAAAAAAAAAAAATCAAAACCTTGACTAGTTACCAGACAGGGGATGTGGTGTCTGGCTACAGATTTTAGCTTCTGTTTGATGTCCCAGTGAATACCTGTTTACTGGTATAATGCAGAGTATCTCTTGTGCTAGTTCACTTTGGCTGCACTGCATGCAGCTGCATTGTTCTAGCTTTGGGAGTTTGGCTACTTAGCTCTCTTGGGATGAAGCATTTAGTATATGCCAAATCTTAGTACCAAGTAATGGCTTCCCTGTGGTTTTTCTTAATTTGCTATTTTAAAATATCAGCTGTTTAAGTCTCATTGCCTGATTATTAACCTGTCTAAGTATTTTAAGTATTTGTAAGTAATTGGTTTACTATGCGAATGGGTTGAGGAGTTATTGAAATGGAATGTGAAAACACATCCATCTTTTTTCTTAAAGCTCTCTTTGTTAGTGACATACTATGGTCTAGGAGCTTTTGTTTAGTGGACTCACACAAAAACGAGTCATGAACTACTCCAGCCTGGGCCATGGACTCAGCCTGCTGGATCCAGCTGTGTCTAAGTCATACCATTGAGACCCACGTGGTGTGTTCTAGGTACCTCTAAACCTGGCCCGTGCTCCCTGGGTTTGAGCTCAAACAAACCTGCTCTTCCCCCTTCCCAGTGAAAACACTGGGACTGGTGTCCAGTTAGTACCTAGCCTTTCACCAGAGCAGAGCAAAACTGAAAACATTCTCTGTCACCTTCGGTGTTCGAAACAACAGTGGATAAGGTGGATGACCAGGGTTGACGTACTGAGTCTAAGAACGGTTCATTTTTATAGCCTTAATATCTTGTGATTTGAACAGGCTCATTTAGCCTTTGGGATCTGCTTAGTATTTTTAACAGCTTTACTGAGCTGTAATCCACATGTAACTGACCGTTAGTGTATAGTTGTCCTTAAGTAACCATAGAGGACTGGTTCCAGACAACCCTGCAGTTACCAAAATCTGTGGGTAGATGTTCAAGTCCCTTACATAAAATGACATGGTATTTGTGTATCACTTATGCACGTCTGCACACCCCTCAGTGTATTGTGTATCACTTATGCACGTCTCCACACCCCCCAGTGTATTGTGTATCACTTATGCACGTCTGCACACCCCCCAGTGTATTGTATATCACTTATGCACGTCTGCACACCCCCCAGTGTATTGTGTATCACTTATGCACGTCTGCACACCCCCCAGTGTACTGTGTATCACTTATGCACGTCTGCACACCCCCCAGTGTATTGTGTATCACTTATGCACGTCTGCACACCCCCCAGTGTATTGTGTATCACTTATGCACGTCTGCACACCCCTCAGTGTATTGTGTATCACTTATGCACGTCTGCACACCCCTCAGTGTACTGTGTATCACTTATGCACGTCTCCACACCCCCCAGTGTATTGTGTATCACTTATGCACGTCTGCACACCCCCCAGTGTACTGTGTATCACTTATGCACGTCTGCACACCCCCCAGTGTATTGTGTATCACTTATGCACGTCTGCACACCCCCCAGTGTATTGTGTATCACTTATGCACGTCTCCACACCCCCCAGTGTACTGTGTATCACTTATGCACGTCTGCACACCCCCCAGTGTATTGTGTATCACTTATGCATGTCTGCACACCCCCCAGTGTACTGTGTATCACTTATGCACGTCTGCACACCCCTCAGTGTATTGTATATCACTTATGCACGTCTGCACACCCCTCAGTGTATTGTGTATCACTTATGCACGTCTGCACACCCCTCAGTGTATTGTGTATCACTTATGCACTCTGCACACCCCTCAGTGTATTGTGTATCACTTATGCACGTCTGCACACCCCCCAGTGTATTGTGTATCACTTATGCACGTCTGCACACCCCTCAGTGTATTGTGTATCACTTATGCACGTCTGCACACCCCTCAGTGTATTGTGTATCACTTATGCACATCTGCACACCCCTCAGTGTATTGTGTATCACTTATGCACGTCTGCACACCCCTCAGTGTATTGTGTATCACTTATGCACTCTGCACACCCCTCAGTGTATTGTGTATCACTTATGCACGTCTCCACACTCCTCAGTGTACTGTGTATCACTTATGCACGTCTGCACACCCCCCAGTGTATTGTGTATCACTTATGCACGTCTGCTCACCCCTCAGTGTATTGTGACACCTAGAACTGTGTGAAGCGTTGATCTGTGTTTGGGGACTGACAAGGGGAAGGTTTAGTTCTTTGGGTACAGATGCATTTGTTTCCACATTTTCCATCTGTGGCTGGTTGAACCCATGTGTGAGGATCCAGCGGACACGAAGGACTGACTGTGTCACAATCATCAGTCCATCAGCACAATTAATTCTAGAAGGCAGGAGTGGGGACAGCATTGATCCAGGGGTACTCAGCACAGCTGTATCAGAGCAAGAAGTTGTGATGTATTGCTGCATAGAGGAACAGCAGTAGCTGCTATGTTCTGGATCACTCAGAAAACTAGAAGAAAGGATTTTGAATGTCTTCATCGTAAGAAGTAATGATAATAAAATAATGTAAGGCAGCCAATTTGTTTAACTTGATTTAAATGCAGATACAGACTTTTCATTTCCTCCAAAGGAAACTCTGTTCCTCCTCTGTCAATGTTTTGTTCTCCCAGCCCTGGACAGCAGTTAACTTTGTGTTATTGTGGATTTATCTGCTCTGAATGTTATCTGTTAATGGATTTGTACAGTAAGTAGTCTTTTATGGTTGGCTTTTTAAAAAAAAAAAAAAAAAAAAAACTATTTATTGTTTGGAACTGAACTCAAGGTCTTGTGGGTTCTACGCAAACACTACTAAAATCTATATTCCCACTAGAGTGTTTTCAAGGCATATCCATATTGTAGCATACATCAGTACTTTATCCCTGTTCAAAATTAATATTCCATTGTACTCTTAGATGACTTATTGTTCATTGGTTGGTGGTAGTTTTGGCTATTAGCAGTAGTGCTGCTGTGAGGTGTTATATATAACTTTTGATGTGAACATAAGTTGTATTTCTCTTAGGCATATGCCTGAAGAACTTCCAGACTGTGTTCCAAAGAGACTACAGCCTTCTGACTTCTTGACTTTATACTATGTTATAATTTCTGTGCATCTGTGGAAATGCTTCTTTATAATCTGACTTTTTCTGTAGTCATCTCCTTGACACAGAATGTTATCTCCTTGTGGCTTGGATTTGCATCTCCAGGAAAACTAAGGATGCTGACCATCTCTCTAGTGCTTTCTGATGGTTTATGTTTGGAGAAATGTCTGTTCAGATATTTTGCCTATTATTTCATTATGTCATTCATTTTTTTTTTTAATTTCTTGTTTTATCTTTTTTAATGAAGATCTTATTTTTTAAAATTACTTTCTTGGCAGTGCTGAGGCTCGAATCCTGGGTCCTATGCATCCTAGGCAAGCCCTGCCACTGGGATGACATGCCCAGTCCACAAGATTATGGGCGCCTGAGGGAGGCCAGAAATGTTGGATCCCCTGGGGCTAGAGTCCCAGGTGGTTGTGAGCTGCCCAGTGAGTGTTGGGAACTGAACTGGGAAGAACAGTAAGTGCTTTTAACCACTGAGCCAGCTCCCCCAGGCACTGTCTTAATTTTGAGGCATAGTAGTTCTTTATGTAGTCTAAATGCAGGTCGCTATGATATAGCAAAGATAAATAAATAAAATTATCCTATTCTCTGTGCTGTCTTCATCTTCTTGGATGGTGTCCTTTGAACCCCAGACAGTCTTACACACAGGTTTCGTTTTTCTCCTTTTGTGATGCTGTGCTTTGGTGTCGTCTAAGAAACATTGCCCTCTTTCAAGGCCACGAGGCTCTTCCCCATGTTTACTCGGGGCCAGGCTGTAGTTTCAGCTAGATCTCTGCTCCAGTTTTAAGTTAACATCTGTGTGTGCATATCCTGTGAGAAGTTATTCTTTCTGCACTTCATTGCCTTAGTACACATGTTAGAAATCAATTGAAAATGTAAGGCTGATTTCAGTCTCGCTTCTCATCAGTCTGTTGTCAGTCCTTATGTGAGAACCGTGTACCACCTGCAAGTACTGTATACTTTGAAACTCAGTAGACTCCTAGTAAGTGTTGAGAGCAAACATTGTGAATTTTTCACTTTCGTATTTGGGCTATGCAGAGTGCTTTGGATTTCCCTGTGAAATCTGAGTTTCTTAGTTTCTATACAAAGAATTGAAATTTTGTTAGAGATTGTGTTGGGCCTATACATTAACCTAGGAAAAATTGCCATCTTTTGTGTGTGTGCATTTCTGTGTGTGTGTGTGTGTGTGTGTGTGTGTGGGTGTGTGTGTGTGTGTGGGTGGGTGGGTGGGTGTGTGGGTATGTGTTTGTGTATGAGAGAGAGAGAGAGAGAGAGAGAGAGAGAGAGAGAGAGAGAGAGAGAGAGAGAGAGAGAGAGAGAGAACATGCACACACACAAATGTGTGTAAAAGCCAGAGGTGAAATTCGGGTATCTTCCTCTTTCACTGTTCCTTTGATTGATTGGGTTTTTTGAGACAAGGTTTCTCTGTGTAGCTTTGGAGCCTGTCCTGGAACTCACTTTGTAGACCAGGTTGGCCTCAAACTCACAGAGATCCCCCTGCCTCTGCCCCCTGAGTGCTGGGATTAAAGGCGTGCACCACCACCGCCTGGTTCCACCTTATTTTTGATGCAGTTTTCTCACTGAACTTGGAACTCGCCAGTCAGGGTGGTCAGTGCCTTCTGGAGATCAGTTCGTTTCCATTCTTCCAGCACTGGGGTGACAGACATGTACTGCCATCTACAGCGTCTTCCTTGGGTGCTGGGGACTCAGTTGTCCTGCTTACATAGGAAACACTTTACTGACTGAGCCTTCCGGTCCATAAACACAGAATTTCTTTAACTAGATGAAATCTTTAAGTCACATGCTTTTACATTGTCCCAGTTCCAGTTTTTAATTCATTGGCTAATTGATTCTGATTTGAGTCTTTCTTATATTACTGTGAGCAGGATTGTTTGCTCGATTTCACTTTCATGTGGGTTTCTGTGCTGGTGGTAGATCGTGAAACTTAGCTTGTTTACACTGTTAGTTGTCATTGTTGAGTGTGTTTGTGTGGAGGGGGTGGTCTTGTCATCTGTAGATGGATGGTCATGCTTCTTTTCTAACCTAGGTGCCTGTTACTTCATTCTCTTATTTATTGCCCTCTAGCTATAGTTCCTATGAAGGGTGACTAGAAGTGTGATGCTGAATCTTCTTAAAGTAAGGTCCTGTCTTCTAGAACTTAGGTAAGGTCAGTGGTTGCAGGCCTTGTAGTGTGTGTGAGATACTGGTGGACATGTACACGCAGTCCTGTATCTCCTGACAGACTTTAGTGTGAGATCCTGGGGGACATGGACTTTCTCTCTCTCTCTCTCTCTCTCTCTCTCTCTCTCTCTCTCTCTCTCTCTCTCTCTCTCTTCCTTCTCTCTCTTCTCTCTCTTATTTTTGTGTCTCCTGACACACTTAGTGTCAGATGCTGGTGGACATGCTTACGCACATACACACACACATATATACACATTCCTGTGTCTTCTGATACTTTAGTATGAGATGCTGGTGGACATGCATACACACACATAGTTTTGTGTCTCTTGACACACTTTAGTGTGAGATGCTGGTGGACATATACATGCATGTGCACTCACACTTCTGTGTCTCCTGATGTACTTAGTGTGAGATGCTGGTAGACATGCACACCCACACACTCACACACAGTTCTGTCTCTTGACACAGTTTAGTGTGAGATGCTGGTGGACACAGACACACCCTCACTTGAGTCATGTCAGACATTTTTACTAGCTATCAGCTAATGAATTGAGTTATATAGAGGAAATATATATGGATTAGATACATCTCTAAGTCCATCTCTTCAGGTCAGTGAGCAATGTGCTTGCCGATTAGAAGCACAAAGCCGTGCCTGTGGCTGAGTGGAAACAGTACTACTCAGTGTTCCCCTGTTTCTCAGGCCTCTAAGGTATCTTTGCTTTCCTAGCCTATTAAAAGTAAAACAAAGGAATTTTGATGCCGAAAGAGACTATCCTCTCCCATTGTATGATGAGGTAGTTCACTGTAGGTAAAAGCCGCCCAAGAGAGTAAGTACTGTTTATCTGAAAGGCTGTTGGTTACTGGGGGGTTGGGCAGGTTGGGCGCCACAGCCTCCAGGGCTTCCCCTGGACTTGGGAGTGAGCGGCAGTGGGTCTAACCCTGAGTGGTCCTCTGGCTCTGGTCCACGCGCTGTCGAACCTACTGTCCTGCCAGCCTCCAGGGCAGCCATGTGGCAGCTGCTGTAAAGACAGCTAGCTGGCTTCTCACTGATGGAGTCAGAGGGCTCTGAGAATCTGGGGCAGGCATCTCCCTGCCGGGCAGCCGGGGGCCTGGGCTGAGTGTGTCTGCTCTCGCCAGCTTCTTCTGTCTGTGGTGGTGATCCTGTGTAATGCAGTGTGAGGCAGGGGCTTGGCAGGCCCAGCTGTGACTCGGCTGCATTCTCTTTAAGGGAAAACATTGCTGCGTTCTCTCCTGTATTATTCTCCTTTAAGCCATGTCTTCTACCCCACAGCCTCTTTATAAATGCAAGGTCAGAGAGAGAGAGTATGAGTGAGTGAATATGAATGTCTCATTAGGAAGGCTCCTTCCCTGACTGCATAGGATGTTGAAGCCTGGGGCGGTGTGCTTGGCAGAAACACGGCTTCCTGAAGTTGGGAGTCTCCCGTGGCTCCAGAGCTGTGCAGAAGGGGGCAGTTTGTGCATAGCCATCACTAGGTAGCTCTGCTGGCCGGACGTGAAGTTGGGTAATAAAGAGCTGATCCATCAGTAGGGACCAGTGCGGTGATTCTGTGATTCTTGGCGGCTACACACAGTTGTGACCGGCGACTAATTAGAATAACAAGGGGCATTTATAGCTAACTGTCATAATTTATTCTGCCACTGCCAAGTAAAGACAAGCCCTTGCCCTCCTCAGAACTGCTGCGCTGGATCCTTTCCGCTAGCACAGAGGAGAGGCCGGCTATTCGAGTTTACAGGGCTAGAAAGGCATGGGTTTTCCTTAAAGAGAGGGTTGCTTTTTTTTCTACTTTTATTGATTCTTTGTGGATTTCACACCATGCATTCCAATCCCACTTATTTTCCTGTCCCCTCAAATTTGCCCTCTGCCCTTGCAACCTCACCCCCCAAAACAAACCAAATTTAAAAGAAAAACCAAAACTTTTTTAAGTTTAACCAAAACTTTAAAAAGAGAAGAATTAAAGGTAGGTTTTTAAAGTAGGTGATTTGGGTTTTTTTTTTGTTTGTTTGTTTGTTTGTTTGTTTGTTTGTTTTTTGAGACAGGGTTTCTCTGTGTAGTTTTGCGCCTTTCCTGGGACTCACTTGGTAGCCCAGGCTGGCCTCGAACTCACAGAGATCCACCTGGCTCTGCCTCCCGAGTGCTGGGATTAAAGGCGTGCGCCACCACCGCCTGGCTAAAGTAGGTGATTTGAACACTTTTGTTGCCTTTTAATTTGCTGGTCTCTGACTCTTTTTCTCTGTACTTTCTCGGCGTATTTTGAACTCAGATTTAGTTGCTATGGGTACCTGGGTTTGAATCCAGGCCCTGCCATCTACCCTGTGAGTGAGCTTGAGTTGTTCTCTTAAGCTCTTTGTGCTACAACTCATTCTTGGAGAAAACAATAGCTTATCTCCTCATAGGCTGGCAGTGATTAATACGTGAGTTATTTGCTTCATAACATATAAGTGCTTAGAAAAGTACTGTCCTGTAGTATGATGCCAGGATTCTAGATGTTTAAGTTAAAAGCAGTTGTGATAATAAAAATTATACAACCCCAGCTCCTGCCGCTCCTCCTCCTGTAGACAAAGGTGGATGACCTATAATGTGCTTGCATTCAGGTATCAAAGGGCCCGTCCCACGCACACACCTTCCTCCCTTAGCAGTTGGGATGTTCGGGCAATAGGAGGAAGAGGCCTCGTTTCCAGGTGGCCTGTAAAGTCCTTTCCTGCTCCTCTGAGCTGTGCTTCGTGGCTCTCTAGGAGAGAAGTCCTGCTTCACTCGGTTTAGCCCAAACTCATTAAGTGCTGGAAAACCAACCACATTCTAATCAAGTGAGTTAGTTTCTGTGCTTAATGAAAGAAAAGCCCTGATTTTAAGACTGGCCTTCAGAAGACAATTTTCTGTTTTCTTCAGCTTTAGATAAGAAACGGCCAGGAACGAGTTGCCCCAGAAGGAACATCCAATTCTCAGACTTAGCACTGTCTAAGCTTTGTTTCAATTTCTTGGTGTCTTGGAAGCCTAGTGGGGACCCCTCATGGTTTGGGGCGTGGTTTTAGGCACGAAATTATTGTGGGACTTAAGTTCAGTGTGCAGACAGTGCAGTAGGCCTTCCTCCAGGTTCGTCTGCTAACACCATGTCCTCTCTCCTGCCCAACAGGTATCTCAGATGATGACATCATCAACATCACTCTTCCCACTGGGGTTCCCATTCTGCTGGAGTTGGATGAGAACCTGCATGCTGTTGGGCCTCACCAGTTCCTGGGTGACCAGGAGGCCATCCGGGCGGCCATCAAGAAAGTGGATGATCAAGGCAAAGTGAAACAAGGCAAAAAATAAAACTCATCCCCAGTGTGGCCAGAGTGGAGTTCAGTGTGTGCCATGTGGGTTTCTCTTTCCCCCATCCTCCCCATTTCCCCAAGGCTCGGCTGTGTGGTCGAGTGTGTAGATAACTAGGTAATTTATCGTGGCCCAGACATGGCCTTAGGATACTGAAGAGCTTTCAGCTGAAGCCTAAGTTAATTTTTCTGCTACTCCTGTTTGAATCAAGTTCACAGACGAGTAGCAGCCAGTGGGGTTTGATCAGGCTGCTTATGAGTTTTGGAGACAGGAGAGTAATAAGTGGAGATAAAGCCATTTCTCACTTAACAAGTCATTACTGAGTTACCACTGACAGGCACTATTCTGGTGAGCAGTTCACCTTGTTATTTAGTATTTCTGGGACGAGTGGACACTACTAGGTAGTGCTTTGGTAGTTTAGTTGAGAGGCCCATCCATGGGAAAGCCACGGATGGGTCCTAGGAGGTAACCACGCACCACAATAGTGGCAGGCACTTGGATTTCCCTTAGCCCGTGCCGCCCTGTTGGCCATCAGTAGAAATTGTCTTGGGCCACTAGAACGACCAGGATGTGCACAGCTGTGGCTGTTTATGTTCTTTTTCTGTTCCATTTTGAGTTTTGAACTTTAATCTTTGGGTACTTAACAGGTAGTTTAAAATAAAGTTTTGTGATTGCAAGCAACATGTGCCAAGTGTCTCGGTGTGTGATAAAATTCAGGGCGGCTCTGAACCTGTCCTTGACGCCGTCTCCTCTGACACTCCAAGGGTGGCATTTACTTCAACACAGGCCGCCCCTGAGTTGAAGGCGGGGTGGGGAAGGAGACTGTGGTGCATGTAATTTTAGTCACCCGATCATGGTGACGGGTGTGTGGGAGCTTCTCATGTGCATTTGCTATTCCTCAGCCAAGCACAACAGATGATGGTGTGTGTCAGCGTTGAGGTGTAAGCCCAGTGTGACTCGTCCGCAGTGTGTGTCTAGGTGCTTTGTGACAGTCATCTTTTTTTAAGCTGTTGCCTCACTGAATGCAAGTCACGGGCATTTCAGGCACAGTCATGTACACATTTTGCAGTCACAGTGGTTACCATAGATTTTATCACTTGTTACGGTTTTCCAAGAGGAGATTAGTTTACTTCTATCTTTTTGTATTAAATAATGCTCTCTCCTCCCCAGTTCCTACCTTGACAAAGTTTTAAAAGCCCGTGAGAGAGCAGCACCGCTTACTGTGTATCCATAATACAACCATGACTTAGTCATCTCTCATTTGAGTTGGGGCTGACCATTTATTGTAAATTGTCAGTACACTGAAGATCTTTTCATAACAAAAACGTAATATCCATGTAAGTAGAGCACTGTGGTCACATAACTACAGTGTCAGCTTATAACCACTACCCTGTTCTTTTTCTTCTCTCTCCTCCATTCCCCACTGACTATGTTGAAACAAAACACACGGCAGATGATACGTTTTGAAAAGACAGAGTGCTTAGACGGTCTTTTCAGGTAAAGAGAAAGTTGCTCTTTGCTTGTGCCTTCCTGGTGCTCTATAGAACACCAGAGCAGTACTTGATACAGAGAATGTAAAAGGCGGCTGGGGCAGAGCATGGCAACTCAAGTTTTGGTCTGTATGTGGGCTCTATTATTTCTGGTTGCTGCCAACAGGCCCCTTAGCCTGTTAGGTGTGGTTTCTGGAGGACCGTGTGGGTACCTCCAACATGAGATGTGTTTAGGGGTAATGTTGCAGAGACTTCTTAGCTTGTGTGTGATTTGTGTGGAATGTTGTGATTACCTTCAGATGACACTGTAGAGACGAATGTGCCCCTGAAATGCCTTTCTAGTATTAAAGGTGAGTAAGTTGACCAGTATTGTGAATCTGACATCATTATGGGAGAATAGAGACAAGACAGAAGAAGTCAAAGTTGGACCCTTTGCTACTGTTTTTGAACTGGAAGCATGTGTATGAACATGTGTATGTATTTTCATGTGTGTATTTTCCCCTGTTGCCTCCATCCCTGCCAGCTTGCTCTGGTTGCATCCTCTGAAAGGGCCCTGCAGCTATAACCCACTAATCCTTAGCATACCTACTTCCCTCTGATCTTAGTTCCTCGGTTCTTTTACACACAACTGGCAATGTTTAGGGAAATGGTCCCAGATCTGAAACAGATGATGTACAAGGTAAGCCTGAAGTATCTCCACCAGGCAGAAAGAGAGACATATCCCAACTGATGGGACAGAAAAGTTGACTTGAAGGAACAAATTCGGGATAATTTAAGAAACTAATTTTAAAAACAATGATGGTGATGATAGTGATAGGTTATAGGATATTGAATTTTAAAAACAACCAATCAAATGATAGATTTTAAAGAGAGAAGCAAAATGCTACAATGTCCTAAAATAGAAAAATAATTGACAGGAGAAAACACTTAATCAACGCAACTTTGTATGGAATTCAGTCCTTGACTTTTGCTTTATTACATGAGGTGACCAGATGAAGGCAGCTGGTTTCTGTCCCCTTTGTCTTGAACTTTCAGTCTTTGGTAGATACGGGAAATAGAAAACTTATTGACATTTATTCTATAGAACGTATGTTATATACTCAGGCAGGTCAGATGGCTGCGAAGGTAAGGACACTTCCTGCCAAGCCTGCGGACATGGTAGGCAGAGGGAACCAACCCCTCAGTTGTCTTCTGACTTCCATGTGCATGTTGTAGCACTCACATGCACACACACACGCTAAAGAAATACAGAACAAGAAGAGGTAAAGAGTCTTTCACTTTTTTGTTTCTTTGTCTTTGAAACTATAGCTGTGTATCAGACCAAATTAGCTTGTCTGCTGATGTCACGCATCAGAACATGCTTATGGTCAACATCACCTTTCAGTTGACTAAATAATGGAATTTCTCTCCTGATGCAAATATTTCTATCTCCTCTCCTTAGTATATTGAAGGGACATGACTTATTGGTGCTATCCAGCGGCACCTAAATTCTGCTTAATTGCTGGGCCTCCATTTCCTTGGATTTGAGCTCCTGCAGTAGGCACTTCTCAGATGTCTCTTGTATTATCACTCAGCTCAGTGTCATAGTCCAGCTTGAATCTAAGTGACTAGAAAACAGCCATCTTCCCTGCTGCTCCATGTCGCCTGCTGCTGAGACTTCTGAGGGCCTGTGGCCTGAAATGGATGTACCTTTTTGCCTACAACAGAAGCCAGATAGATTCTGACAGCATTAAAGGTTTTGTTTACAGTGCAGCTGGGCATTAGAATTTGTGTGTTCAGCTTTTTTGTCACTGGCCTGAGGAAAACAACTTAAGATTTCTTTGGCTCAGAGGTTTCAGTCCATGATCATTTGTCCCCATTGACCCCAGGTTGTGATAGGGAGAACATCATGGCAGGAAGCATGTGGGAAAGCAGAGGTAGCTAGCTGGAAAGGAAGAGGGCGAGAGAAGTGGGGAGAGGCCAGAGACAATATACACACTTCAGAGACATGCCACCAGTGACCAGGCTCAAAACAGGCTCACACCCTACAACTTCTATCTCTCAATAGTCCATTCAGTTATATCTCTGTCAATGCATTGGTACTTTTTATTGCTTCAGAACTATTCAGTTTCAATTTAATTTTAGTTTTAAAAAAAATAAATATTAAATCCTCCCCACCTTTCATTCTTTTCATATTTTCCCCACTGCTATTCCCTTTTAACCGTGTGTGTGTGTGTGTGTGTGTGTGTGTGTGTGTGTGTGTGTGTGTGTAAATTGCACTGAGTCTACTTAGTGTTGCCATATCATGTGCATGAGTGTGGGATCATCGTGGAGCATGGGTAACCTCTCAGGGACTGCATCTCTGAAGAAAACAGATTATTCCTCCCTAAGGAAGGATTTCATGACTCCCTCACCTACCCATGCTGAGACTTTTTCTGGCTTGCTTATGTGCATACTGTCCCAGCTGCTCTGCGTTTATGTGTCAGCCTTCTTATGTCCAGAAAAGACTATTTTGTTGCTGTCTATAACTGCCTCTGCTCTTACTTTCTTTCCATCTCCTTGTTTGTGATGATTTCTAAACCTTGAGAGGAAGAAAAGGTGCCACATACCTAGTTATAGTACATGGAGGATTCAAGCTGGTACAAATCTGGAAGTTTCATCCCTACTGGCTAACTTTCATAGCGATGGAAGATGCTATGCTCACTACTGGAGACAAAAATAACAGTTTTACCCAGCTGTGAATCCTGTAAGCTACAGTAACATTTGGCCTGGCAAGATATGCCCACTGGCACAATAATGGCATAAGTAACCAATCACTTTCTGATTGGATTCAAGACCCACTCCAGAAGATGTGACCCATGCCTGGTACTGTTGTGGAATAATCTTTTTGTACACTATGAAGATGTGTCATTCTTATTGGTTTAATAAAAAGCTGAAAGCCAATAGCTAGGCAGGATTTTCAGCCATACAGGATACTGTAAAGAAGAAGGGGGAGTTTTACCAGACAGAGAGGAAGCAGCATGGGCAGTACAGAGTAAAGGGAATAAAGCCATGAGACAAAAAGTAGATTGATTAAAAAAAAAAATGGGTTAATTTAAGTTGTAAGAGCTAGTTAGTAACAAGCCTAAGCTATTGGCTGAGCTTTTATAATTAATAATAAGTCTCCATGTCATTATTGGGGAGCTGATGGTCCCAACAATAAGGTTCGACTACAAATGGCATCTGATGTCCAGCCATGCATATCCACATAAGAACTGAGAAAGCTTAATAAAAGGTTCTAAACACACAAAAGCAGAACTAAACGTGGCTTTCTAGTCTTGTATCTCTCATGTCTGCCGCAGTACAGAGACACAGCTCCTGGCAGCTGCCTGTGTGCTTGAGCCACCAATGTGCCATGAGCTAAGCCACATGGCATGTTTAAGGCTTTGCTTGTGCAGACAGAAAGGTTACAGATATGCAGTAAAGCAGGTTCAGATGGGAAAAAACCTCTAACCAGGTTACAGTGTGATTAACAATGGTCATAGACTTAAGAAAAAAATTGGGTATAGACTAGAAAAATATTTTTAAAATAATAGAACAGTCTTTAAAGAAAGAATAATAATTAAAAAAGAATAAGCCAGGTAGAGATGGGAAATGCACAGGGAGTCTGGATCCCGTATGTTATTGTGCTGTTTTTGAATTTTTTGATTGCTGATGAACAAATGATAGCTGCTGAGAGACACTGGATTATGAAAACTGCTAAATTAAACCAACCTATATATTTAAAAAATGTCTTGACTTCAAATTGGAAGTAAAAAAAAAATATGTTGCATTGGAGAAGTGGTTATGCTTTTGTTTCCATAGAAAACGAAAGGCCATGGAATCATTCAAGGTTGAAGAGGATCAGGTTTAATCAGGGGAGACCTGAAAATTGTGGCTACAGACATAAAGAAATAAACCTAGAAAAACTATAAAGACAGGCAGCATGTATCTTACCTGTTCAAACATAAAACAACAACCAAAAAAAAAATCTCTGGCTGGCTTCTGTACAATGCACAGTATATACTTGTTAATGCAGATATATATGTTACCTTTGAAAATTTATGTGTTTTCAGAGCAAGGGGACCAGACACCAATGAATATGGATGACCCAGGTGATCCAGCCTTTCAGAGTGCCTCTGTTACAGTTTCCTCAGAGTTCTGTATCCAGAACAACTTCAAGGCTTCTGGCGGGGATGGTCCAGCCCCACAGACTATTCTAGCTAGAACTTGACCATTATCCTAATTTTCTCAGGGTCCCCCAAAGATTCCAGCACTCCCAGACAACAAGAAGCATTCTAGAGAACACAACACCCACATTCCAAAGAGATGGGATGGGTAGTTTTTGGTTGTTAAGAGGATTATGGAATTTGTCATCATTTATGGGGGTTGGTTAGAAGTTGTTATTTGCCATGGTCAGGAAAACTAAATAAAGGAGTTAGATTCAAGGATATCTTTCTGAAGGAAAAAAGGGGGCTATAGTATAGAAATGATGAGATAAAAGGGTGGATTGTTGAGTCTACTTTTAAATATTTGACTCTCAAATATTTTACATTGGTATGGGTTTTTGTACATTGATATAAATTTAAGGTTATTTTTGTTATGCTGTATATATGTTTCTATTCTTGTTTAAAGTAGTATACCTATGCAGCTCATTTTAAAAGGTTATGTAAAGTTTTAGTTTTGAAAGCTATTTAGGATAATAAATACAGGCTAATAGTCATCAATAACTATCAAACTTATGGTGAAGTTAGGTATATTTTCAAGGTCATACAGAGATATATTTTAGATATATAGGTGATCTTCAAATACTTCAAAGACCTATAGAATATGACATTTAAAATGTTTTAATAACGTAAGGCTTTTCATGACAGTGAGACATGTCTGCTCCTGGTAGCACCAGTTTACTTCAAAAAAGGAGGATGAGCATTGAGGAACTTCCATATGGAGTTTGCTTTGTGGCAAAAGCTAGCTATTTGGGCAAGAAACTGCCTTTGCCTCGACTGCTGACAGTATGCTGTCCGAACTGGACCAGCAGGATACAAAGGAAAAAGACTGATGAACTTTGCCAAGACAGGGGAGGACAGTCCTTCAAAAACTCCTGATTCACAGAAAAGTCTGTCAGTTATTCTAGGCCTGTAAGCCAAAGAAGGATGCCCCAACGTTGCAGAGGAACCTTGGATGATTGTCCAGGTAGTCAACTGTTTCATTTCTTTTAGTTTTGGAAGTTGATTGCTCTGCACTTCCTGTTTACTCAGGTAATATTATATCTTTCTGGGATCTTTGATGGAGTTGAAGACTAGATAGTTATAGTTTTCCTTAGTATGATAGAAGATAAATTAAGTAGAGAACTTTGAACTCACCAAGATAACATAAATAATAAAACATTTACTCCAAAATTGTCAAATACAAATGGACTAAACATTGTGAATGTAATTCTTACCTGTAATTGTTCTCATTATGTATAGCTTTACTGTGTTAGAATTGAACCCTTTCCTTTTTATTTAGACAAAAAGAGGAAAACATTGTGAAATAATCTTTTTGTACACTGTGAATATTTGTCATTCTGATTGGTTTAATAAAAAGCTGAAAGCCAATAGCTAGGCAGGATTTTCAGGAACACAGGATGCTGGGAAGAAGGGGGAGTTGACAGACAGATGGAGAGGAAACAGCATGGACAATACAGAGTAAAGGTAATAAAGCCACAAGACAAAAAATAGAGTTAATTTAAGTTGTAAGAGTTTGTTAGTAACAAGCCTAAGCTATTGGCTGAGCTTTTATAATTAATAATAAGTCTCCATGTCATTATTGGAGAGCCAGTGGTCCTGATGAAAAGGTCCAACTATATGGTATCATTAATTTGGCCAAGAACCCATGGCTGGGTAGATCATAGGCTCTAGAGGAGAACATACTAACACACAGTATGTTAAATGTACATAGTACTAAACTGCCCCCTACTTTTACTACTTACCTTTATACCTGCAGATTGATGGATCTATCTACCCTCATCAAATAGGCTTCTTTTTGCAATAGATGGCTATTAATGCAGAAACCCACAATTAGTCACCATACAGAAGAAGAGACTGAGAAGTACTCAACATTTTTATTATATTTATTATAACGGTACATGCATAACACAGTGCATGGAACATTGGGGACTGGGTCCTCCCCTTTTACCATATGAGTTCCAGGGATCAAACTGAGGTTATCAGGCTTGGTGGCAAATACCTGCTGAGATATCTTGCAGGCCTTCAGTGCATTCATCTGTTTAGATCAGAATCCTCATGATCTAATTACTTCCCCAAATCCCCATCTTAAAAAACAAACAAACAATTATTTTCTTTTAATTAAAATATAAGCACATAGTTCACTCCTCCCCTTTCCTCCCTTCAACCCCTCACATCTCCTCTCTCTCCAAAACCTCCCATGCCCACTGCCCTTACTCCCTCTCAAAGGTCATGTAATATGTGTATATGTGTGTGTGTGTGTGTGTGTGTATAATGCATAAGTATATAAATATAACCTGTTGTTTACTGTTGCCCATATGTACGTGATTTCAGAGCTGACCACTTGGTATTATACAACCAATTAGGGGACTAATTCTCCCTCTCTCAGCAGTCATTAGTTGCCTGGCGTTCTTAGTCTGGGGTTGAGGACCCATTAGATTTCCTACCTTTGTTGGCATGTCTGTTGGTATTGTAACTGTTCACCAAAGCCCCATCTTAAGTTGAGTCTTGCAGCAACATTTCACATCAGAACTGTAATATCTAAAGTCTTCTCATTTTGAAAAATGCAGTTTATGAAAATGCATTGATTTCCTTGAAGAGATGTGTTAAGTCAGCAACTCGCAGGATGTGACATCAGTGTATGTCCAAAGTACCAAAGAACCAGTGTCCCAAGGTAGATGTCATTCACTAGCAACCCTGTTGACTCTTAGCCAGGATGCTAGATGGCTACTTCTCTCATGAATAAGCCACCACAGCAGAAGTTGTCTTGCTGCCCAGTTAACTCACGATTTTATGAATTGCATAATGGTGGCTGCCACTCAATTGAGAAGGGCACTGTAACACAAATTACTGAACAGTCTTATTAATAAAAACCCTGGAGCCAGATATTGAGGTAAAAACCTGAGAGATCAGAGAGACAGAACAAGCCACAGCCAACCTCACCTCGCCAACTCCTCAGCTGATCTTGTTTCCTCAGACTGGAAGCCTGAGTCCTCACTGGATTGGATCTCAGCTGAACTACTGCTAAAAAGTCTCTAGTTCCTGGTCCTCAGCCTCCAGAGCATGAGTTCCTGTTTCCTCACACCGTATATACTCATGTCTTGCCATCTTACTTCCTGGGATTAAAGGCATGTGTGCTTCCCAAGCAAAGACATGAGATCTCAAGTCCTGGGATTAAAGATGTGTGCCACCACTGCCTGGTTCTGTTCCCAGTGTGGCCTTGAACTCACAGAGATCCAGACAGATCTCTGCCCCCGAGTGATAGGATTAAAGGCATGTGTGCCACCACTGTCTGGCCTCTATGTCTAATCTAGTTCTGGTTCTCTGACCCCAGATAAGTTGTATTAGGGTACACAATATATTGGGGGACACAATATATCACCACAGGGCACATGTGCCCAGTCGCCTTGCTTGGCCTCTACTTAAAAGGAAACATCACTGGAAGGCTTATTGAACTAGGTGGGCTGTTAGATGGAGCTGAGATTTGTATTAGTGAAAGGAACTGCAGAGAATCTACTGTTCCATGATGTTAAGACTAGGAAGCAGCTGAGAGTGGGCCTTGGCAAATGTAAGCACTGCACCAGAAGGCAAAAGCTAGCACAGAGCTCTATGCCTATAACTGAGGCCTTGAGCCATTTGGACAGAGTGCCCCAGGCAGCCTCTAGCCATAGCTTCACTACTGGTAGGTATCTTTGTTTCTGAAGTGTTCTGGATCCTGACTCTGATAGCACAGTGTATATGCAGCCAGAGGAGAATTGAATCATTTTTATTTCTGCACATGGACACTGGGGGTCAGTATTTATTCACAAATGCTCCTGTATTTGGCTCCAACCCTACCTCTGGCAATCTACTACAACTGGTCATGTACAGAGAAGCCTGGAATTCCTCTGGGGGATTTCTTTCTGTGGTCACATAACTAGAGAGCTCCGCCTATGTAACCATAAACACAAATAGAAACACTGGATCCCCATGAGATTTCAGCCTGGGAAAGAGGCAGCTAATACCAAGTCCTTCCCGGTTTCTGGAGACTTGTCTGGCAACACCGGCCATCTCAGGATGTTCAGCCAGCATCCCAGCCACCACCCGACTTTTCTCCTGATTAAGTGTGGTGTCATCATCCCACTTACAATTTTATCACTTCTCCATGCCCATTGCGCCTGCTTGAATAAAGCCTTCATCTCCTCCCCAGAAGTGTTTTCAGCAGCTTTATTGTCAAATCTTTGCCTCAACTTTTCCCACTGCTCTCTGGACAGGCGTCAGAGTCACACTTGCCAAGCCTGGCCCTGCACAGCCTCATGCAGACTCCCAGAAAGGCTAGTACCCTGCTAGGCTCTTCCCTCCACTTCTCAGCTCTCCCCATCCCGTGTGCTGTGTCATGTCTGTTCATCCTTCGGGACTGATAAGAGAAGTAGATAGGGCTGGGGCTAGATACCATGGGGAGGGGCAGCCCTGCAGTTCACTCTCACACAAGTTCATTTGGACGCTTGTCTCTTTGCCTGGCTGGCCAGGGAAGTGAGTGGATTCATGTCTGGGTACCAAAGCCATGCAAGCTTGCCCTCTAGAATTCCCCATTTATTCCCCTGCAGCGTCGGTGTGGTTTTTAAGGCATTTCTTATAGCCAGCCCTCGATCTTTAACCTGTCTAGACTCTGGTTAGCTACCCTCGATGCAGAAATGATCCCCTTGCTGCTGGTGAACCAGGAGCAAGGGAACCCTAACATATCATCAGCTCAGAGGATTTCCCCTCAGGCAGCTGCTGTAACACCAGCCAAACAGGGTATTTGCAGAGATCTGCCATGTTGTCATTCAAATTACAGAGTTACATAACAGTATGACTATTTGGTGAGTGGAAGGGATTCTCTAGGTTTGTCATTTATTTCATTATATACATTTCACGTGGATCCATACTTAACTCATATTCCATATTGCATTCTTTTATTTATCATAAGCATCTCTCCATGTTTCAGAGGCTTTATCCAAACGAAGTACACTGAATATTGTTGTAATATTTAAATAGAACTTAAAATGTCCTAGAGGCAGTACTTTCAATTTTTCTATAATAATATTTAAGAATGTCAATCAAGCAAACATACTGTTAAGTTATATCTATATCTATCTATATATATATCTTAAAAGATACACCTTCATAGTAAGATTTTAAGGTATGTAAAGCCATTTTATATGACTGTAAATCAGCAATGATGGCTGGTCTTCTCTGAAGAGGGTTTGTACATACTAAGACATGTGTGATCTTTATGTATGCCTGTGAGTACACTCGGCTGAAGAAATAGCATCAGCAGTAACTCCAAGGCAGAAAGAGTGTTTAAGAACAAGATAACTCTGAGCATTCAATCCCTAACATTACAACAGCAAAACGAAAAAATAAAAACAGATGACAGAGTCCGGAGAGGTGGCGCCTAAAGTAAAGCCCTTGCCACACAAGCCTAATGACCTGAGTTCAGTTCCTGGATCCATGTGAAGAAGAAAGGAGAAGATTTGCTCCACAGAGTTGTTCTCTGATCTACACAGTGTGTGCCTTGGCAGATGCACACACACACACACACACACACACACACACACACACACACACACACACACACACACATCTTCATGCACACACATATGCTCATACAATAATAAAATTTTTTAAGTAAATAATTGTTAGGATCAAGGTAGTGGCACACGCCTTTAATCCCAGCACTTGGGAGGCAGAGGCAGGTAAATCTCTGTGAGTTTCTAGGCCAGCCTGGTCTACAGAGTGAGTTCCAGGAAAGGCTCTGCCAAAAAAAGAAGGAGGAGGAGGAAGAAGATGATGATGAAGGTGAAGATGATCCGGGTAGTTTGGACTGGCATGGAATGGGATGGAATGGAGAGATTGGCCAAAGCAGACAGAACCATGGTCAGTTGTGTGGAAGAGGAGCCAGATCCCTCAGTAGAGGAGAGGCCAAGGGGCCCAAATCATTTTTGTCAATAAAGAGCTTCACCATTTAAGAATGCAGCATCTCCAACTCAGGGTAATATTATACCCCTCTATTATGAGATATAATTTCTATGAGAATTGGAAATCCTACTGTACTTACAAAGAGAGTAACAGGGAACCTTTAACTCTTCCCTGCCTCGAGCTGCACCATTTCCAAAGAGCATCCTAATGCTAGTGGAAAATGGCAGGAACTATTTGTATGACTGTTAAAGTCAGAGGCAAGCACCGTATTTAAGATCTTGATTTTAAGGGCTGGGGAGATGACCCAATGGCTAAGAACGCTTAAGAGTTTCTTTTTAAATTTTACTTATTTATCTATCTATCTTTTTATTTATGGTGTGTGTGTGTGTGTGTGTGTGTGTGTGTGTGTGTGTGTGTGTGTGTGTGCGCGCGCGCGCCATGCCATACCACATGTGTGGAGGTCAGAAGACAACTTGAGATAGTGAGTTCTTTCCTTTCACCATGTGGGTCCTGGGGATCCTCAGACTTTTAGGCTTAGTGGCAAGCACCTTTACTGGCTGGACCATCTCACCAGCTCCTCTGTACTGGTTTTAGTAGGGAAAGAAAAAAGACATCCACCCATGACTGGTCGAAGACTAAGGCTGTCCAGTGCAGCTACCACGAGCAGTTCCTTTTTCATTCCCTTACACATCAGCCCAGTGCCCCTTCAGTCCCGCAGGACGCTGTGTGGAGCCAGAGAGCCGAGATTTTCTCCTACATGAAATTGAAGTCGATGCTTTCCTGAGTGGCTACAAGTTTGCTTTCGTTCTTTTCTCAGATTATCTGTTTTGATATTTGGAGAATCCAGATCATGTGTGTTAATGTCTGACTGAAGTATAGAAATAGGTAGAAGTAGATGTACAAAGTGTTTGATATTCCAAAAGGGAAACAAAACAAAGCGAAACCGCGTTTTTTCTGGCATGGAGGGTGTAGAGGCAGTAAGCTCCAGCCTCAGGAAACCACCAGTGTCAGGACACTGAGAAATGGCAGTCACTGCCCTAACTGCTCTAAACTGACAAGGACATTAGGAGGCTCACAGACCCCCGGGGATGGCCACAGAGTGATGCCTGGAAGGACACACAGCTGAGAGCTGACTTGAATAACACCATAGGATTGCTCGGTGCCCCACGTGCCAGGCACAGATACTGCCCTCCTGCTGGCCATGATGGGCACTGGGTTCCAGGCACAGGCACAGGCACTGCCCTCCTGCTGGCCATGCTGGGCACTTGCTCTAGAAATTTACTGTTGCTATTCACTTAGCAGTGATTACAAAAATGGCCACACATTCCTTTCTCCTGTGCCCATCCATTCTCCCTTCTTGTGGAACTTTGTTTTCTCAGATGACATGGGACTCAGACACAGAGCCACCTTCTTTCTCTCTTACTGAAAGGCCTGTGCTGAAGCCAATAGCAGGGTTGTGAGCAAGGACAGGAGACTAAGACGCTGCTGCCGTGAGGGCCACCTACTGCTCTGCAGCGCCAAGCCCTTGGCTCAGCAGCTGCCGCACACACAGGTCCTTTGTCCAAAGTCTGACTGCTCAGGGTCCCCCAAGCTCCCGGCTGCCATTCACTTTTTCCAGCTACTTTCTTCTACAAAGTTAAAAGGTAAACTCCATAGCAAGAGATCCTGGGCAATGCAGACTGCCGAGGGTGCTTGTTTCCAAATCGGTGAGATGAATTTGCTCATGGACAGGCTTCGACCTCAGAGGCAATGCTGTGGTGGCAAAAACTGCTGGCCCTGCCCACTTCCTTCGCTTTATTCCGACTCCGACTTCAAGGCCGGCCTTGCCCAAGGCTCCTGCTGAGACCTGGACCTCAGTAACTCCAAAACACACACCCTTTTCAGAAATCTGTAATTTCATCATTTCTTGACCAAATGAATCTAGCCGCAGAGAGACACACACTTTCCATTGGGATTTATTTTGCCGCTCTATTTTGGCGAGTATGATTTTTTTCCTCCTCTCTTGCTTTGGAAACCCTATTCATTACAAGAAATATAGGTTTTTCCAAAACTGGCTTTTAAAGTAAACTTATTATTAAACACATACATCTTGCCTTTCTGTCTTTTAAATTGGTTTATAGGTTTGAAGGCTGGGATTCAGAACAGTCTATGGCTTAGAACATGAAATTCAGGTTGTATTTGGCCCCAAAACGCTAATCTGTGCTTTGAAGTCTAAAGAGCCAGGATGATCGCCTCTCCTTAGTCTCCAAAGCCAGACCCTGCTCATTAAATCAGGAACCTCAGCCCCCAAGCACCAGCAATCCAAGGCTTCCAGCTTCCAGCCGCAAGTGAACACTAGGAAATTTAGGAAGCAGGGTAGAATTGTTTCTTGTACAGATAAATAATTTATAACAATTAAGAAGTATGAAGTTAAAAAAAAAAAGCAATTAACCCAGAAGCAAGGCTTGTTGCAAATTTTCATACCAAAAGGGACTATAGGATGCAGATGTGAGGCCGTTTTAGAGAAAGAAGACAACGCAGAGCAATTATTACATGTGGAATAAGCTCCCTCCCACCTCTCTCTCTCTCTCTCTCTCTCTCTCTCTCTCTCTCTCTCTCTCTCTCTCTCACACACACACACACACACACACACACACACACACACACACACACACACACACACACACCATAAGATAGAAGGAATTCAGGAGCCCTGGGTAGGAGAAACAAGGTAAAGAGGGCAGAGATGTGCAGGGAGCACAGGAGGGAAGGGGAGGAGGGAAGGGGGAGGAGGGAGAGGGCAGAGATGTACAGGGAGCACAGGAGGGAAGCGGGAGGAGGGAAGGGGGAGGAGAGAGAGGGCAGAGATGTGCAGGGAGCACAGGAGGGAAGGGGGAGGAGGGAAGGGGAGGAGGGATGGTGCTGAGATGCTCTGGCACGTTGAGGCCGGCTCCTGGCTGGCTCTGAGCCATGCTGAGGGGGAAGGAGAGAATGAGAACTATAGGCTCTAATTAAGCCTCCCCCGCCACCCCCACAGTGTTCTGAGCTCACCCCTCAGCCCCCACAGGGAGGAGTCTCATAGTGTTCTCATTATGAAGCAAGAAATGAAGACTGACCTGACTCTTCCCTTCCTGCATTACTTGAGACCACAGGGGAGTTGGCAGAAACTGGGCAAGTTAAGATTCAGAGTCTCACAGGAAGAGGGTGGGATGGAAGGTGGCATCCCACCCGCATGTCCCTTTGACCAAGCAGAATTCCAGTAAAATGCACCGAGGGGATTTTGAGAACTGGCCTTGGTGACTCAAGCCTATAATTCCAGCACTAGGGAGGTTGAAGCAGAAGGATTTTAGCAACTTCAAGTCCAGCCTGGGAAAGACAACCTTGCCCCCACCAAAACAATCAACCAAGGGTTCGTCAAGTTTTACTCCTAGGTCCAGATTAAGAGGGAGAGATTTCTGCCTTTAAAATGTCAGAATGGGATTCAGTCCTAGAACTACCTGAGGATGCCTTGATTTAACACCTGATATCATCTTGAGATTTTCCACTACCTTAGGGAAACCATAGAAGACACCTGAAATTGTGTTAATCAGTACAGAAATCTTTCTGAAATCGCTAGAGATAAAACTTCGTAATGATATTTATTATTTACTTATCTATCTGGTGTGTGTACCAGCATGTATGTACATGCACAAATGCATTTGGGGCCCGCAGAGGTCAGGGAAGGAGTTACATCAGCTGAAACTGGAATTATAGATGTCCACGAGCTGCCATATGGGTGTTGGGAACTGAACCCTGATCCTCAGCAAAAGCAGCAAGTGCCTTTAACCACAGAACCATCTCTCCAACCTCTAGAGATAAAGTCTGAACAGCAAAAGCAGAGGAACAAGCGTCCTGAACACAATGAATAGGGAGCCAGCTGAAGCACAGGAGAATTACTAGCCACAGATCCCCCTTCTTGTGACAGAGAAGGGTGCTGATGAGGAGCGGTTGCTGCTGAAGAAAGATCTGGAAACAAAGTTGTTGACTAGTGGATTTTACAAGGGCTTGGCCTTGTTTATCTTCACGTGGGGTGGAAAAGACAGAACAAGATATTGCCAAGCTGGGTGTGTCTGTCTCCTTTGTCTCCTGGGCTGTTGGGGACAGATAATCGTGTTTGCTCCTGTGAGCATCTTGGTGCTTTCTTTTCCAGTGCCTTCCCCCACCCCAGCATGCCCCCATGGCATCATGAGTTGAGGGATATATGTTTCTGAGGCAGTTTACAGCACAGTAAAATGAGGTGAAATGTGCCTGGATACAAGGAACCCAGGATCTGGGTTGTGTCTGGGCTCTGCCACTGAGGGACTCTTGGCCAGTTGTTTCGTCTCTGAGCCTTAATGCCTCAAAAGTAGTGGCTCTAGCTGGGGCACAGGTCTACAATTCTAGCTTCTTAGGAGGCTGAGGCAGGAAGGTCACAAGTTCAAGGCATGTCCCATCTCCAGAGTGGGTTCAAGGCCAACCTAAGCAACTTAGTGAGACCCTGTCTCAAGTTTTAAAAAATAAGGAAAAGGAGGACAAGGAGATAGCTCAGTGGTAGAAAGCTAGGCCCTCATTCAGTCTTCAGAACTATAACACACACACACACACACACACACACACACACACACACCCCAAGAGGTGGCCCTAGATGCTGTTTCGTTTTGTTCTGTTTTGTTTTTCCTTCCCAAATTGTGGCACTTTCTTAAAAAGTAGGCCAGAGGATTCCAGAACTCCACCCCGATGCAGAAGGTAAAAGTCCGAATATCCCGTTTCCTTCAGCCCTAGCAACAAGGGTATCCCATAGGTTCGGGGCTCCTAGTGTACTGTAGAGCAGGCCCAAGGCCCATGCACAGGATCTAGGGCACGCTGATGCCAGAGGGCTTGGGCTCATCAAACAATGAATTTCTCTCCTGGCTACACAAGATGCCAGAGGGCACAGGAACTCTGGCATCTCCATTAAGAGTTCTCTGAGTAGGAATAGCTCGTATTCATTACAATCACACAATTTCCTGACTTCTTAATCAGACCTTTTTTGCTGCCCTAGGTGACCTCAGGTCCCTTTCTCTCTCTGCCATCTCAAGGGACTTAGACAATAAATACAGCCTCTGATGTTCCTACTGTGTGTCACAGTTGGCTCCTGATCACCTGATAGAGGTGTCATCCCTTCTTAGCCTACTCCTGCCATACAGAGAATGGAGAATGTCTCTCAACCTTGAGGCTACTTGCTGGCTCAGTTTTGGAGATAATTTTGGATGTGTCAATCAACCTTGCTGTGTTCCTGCCTTCTCTGTTGGCAATAAGCATTTATTGTGAACCTACCCTTTGGGAAGGCTGCTTATTAATCACCAGAGGGGGTAAGTGACATAAAATGAGACCTAACAAAACTTTTCCTTCTTCTTGTTGCCTTGTGAAAATCAGTCAGGCAAAGCCACATCATACATAGGAAAGAAGCCTGCAGACCTTCAAATGCCAGAGTGGGTGAGACAAAGTTGGTTTTGAGCAAAAGGATTTCTTCAAAGAAAGGTAAAGGAGGAGGAGGCCCCAAACTCCCTGTGTGTCCTATTACCCAGACACACAAGCCATGATGTGGATCTGGCCCAGGCATTGCAGCCTTTTCTAGGAGAAACAGCCATAAGGAATGGGAAGGACTGGGGCTGAGGATGGGTGGGAGACCCAGGGGCCAGCATTAGTCTGCTCTCAACTTGTCGGCAGTTTCTAGATGGGTGTACAGCCACATGGTCTGGATCCGCTGACCCAAACAGTCCGAGATTCTCTTCTCTCCTTCAGCCCACTTTGTTCTTGAAGCAGAGTCCGGCTTTAATCATCACACACACACACACACACACACACACACACACACACACACACACACACACACATTAGTGTATAAAGTATGTGCTATTATTAATGCCACTTTATAAATGGGGAAACTAAGGCACAAAGCAGTCACATCGTGATATAGCTTAGCTTCAAATCTAGGTAGTGTGACTCTGGGTCCCATAAACACTATGCTTCACCAATTCTGTGTTAATTATACAAACAATAACAGCAGAGGCTCAGGAACACACATATGAATTTCTCAGACATTCTGAATGAGGAGTCTGGAGCCCTTAGGAGGGAGCCACCAACAAGGAGATGGGTGGTGTGCTGTTAAGTTTCCTTAGGATGTGCTCAGAGGCTCATAGCCACTGTTTACATGAATTGCTGACATTGTGTCTATTTCTCACTTAAAATTAACAGCTACAAAGAAATATGAACATTTGCAACTAAAGTCAGAGAAAGAAGGAGAGGGGGGAGGAGGGAGGGAGAAAGGGAGCACACGCTATAGGAATCTGGAAATAATATCCCCTAACTCAGGGGACTAATGGCATTGGTTTAAAAGGGGCTGACTTTAAAGCTGGTATGTGAATTTACTGGGGCCATTGGCAGGGATGCTAACAATTTATGGAATGCGTTTTTGGAAAGGATTAGGGGGAAAACATGTTGTGTCTTACAAACCCAGAGTTAAGAATACAGCTCTAAGGGGTGAGCATTAAAAATCACGCGCTCAGCATGTGTAGTTTTTTTTTTCTTTTCTCCTTAAGGGAAATGGTTTGCCTTCTTTCTTTTTCTTTTTTTTCAGATCTTACCCTAAGGATCAAATTCAGGCCATACCGGATATGCCCAAATCATTTCCATCTGCTGCCCAGGACGACCCAGGAGGCCTGGCCTTGAGGAGCAGCTCCCAGTGAGAGCTGTTTATGAAGGGACCACATTAGAATCACGTCATTCCTTTCTATTCAGCCGGGTCCCGGGCCCCACCAGCCCTGGCTGGCTCCTGCCAGTTGAGTTTTAAAAATGAACTGCTTTGCCTTTTAGCCACAGATTAAAATAAGGAAAAAGAAGCCCTTCATCGCTATTCTGCCTCCTTCCCGTGCTCCCCTCCCCGGGATATAAAACGTCTTTCCCACAGAGTAGACGCTTAGAGCAGATGGGTAACCTGAGCTACAGAGTTTGGCTTGTGTGTCCTGGATTGGTCATAGATCTCTCTGTTCAAAGCAAAAGCCCAGGAAGCTATAGGAGTGTTAAACCAAAAGAATCTCAGGCCTTTTAACAACAACAACAACAATTTTGAAGAAATCCTTCTGTGGCTATTTCTAGAAAAGCTTCTGGGAGCGTTCCTGCCCAGATTTGTACTCATCTAACACAGAAGCTGTCCTAGCTCCCTGCTCACCTTCACGTTGATCAGACATGACCAGACAGAACACTCCTGGTAGGAAGGATCCCCAGCTGATGGCTCAACAGTTATTTCTAGGTGGCAAACTGGCTGTAAGAGCATGGCCAGCCTTCCATGTCATGGGATCCAAAGCCACTGATTCAAACAGCCTCAGAGTAAATGCATGTGCAGAAAAACTGTGTTTACGCTGACTATAACCAGACTTTTCATACCCCCTTTCCTTAAACACACAGCTCAACACCTGTTCCTTCAGTGTTACCATTGTATTAGGTTAAAAATAACCTAATATATATTTCAAAGTGTGTGGGAAGAAGTGTGTAGGTTATAGGTAAGTGTTACCTTTGGGATATGGGATTTGAGCATCCCAAGATTTTGGTATCTGTAGGGAGTCTTGGAACCAATTTCCCAAGCAGGTATGTTTATGAGGAGGGTGGTGTCTAATCCGAAAGGAACCTGGAAAAATGACCAGCAGCCCAAGGCTCTGAGCAGGACATAAATAGCTCCCCAGCCTCTGCTGGGTGGGGTCTCATAGAAGCTACTTTTTCTACAGCCCATAATGGCTCTGAAACAGACCTCTACATCCAACCTTGAATTTTTCTTTTAATATAAAAATTTGATGCCAGGACTTTATTTTCTCTCTGAAAGAAGGTCTCACAGTATAGCCCAGACTAGACATCAATTCTCCTGTCTTTGTGTCATTTTTATTTCTTCGTTTTAAGAGACGGTCTCAAAGTATTCCAGGCGGGTCTTGAACTCACTATGTAGTTGAGGTGACCTTGGACTTCTAATCCTACTGGCTCCACCTGCAAACACTGTGATTCTAAGTGTGCAGCACCACATGCCCAGTTTATGAGGTGCTGGTTATCAAAATCAGGGACTCGTGCAGGCTAGACAAGCACTCCACTGAGCTACATACATCCCCGGCCCCTTTGTGTTATTTTTGAGAGTAAAATGTTACCATTATTTTCAGTGATTTCGTTTGGGTACCTAAACTGAGAGACTACAGTGAGTTCTCTATGTCACATAAACCAGTCTTCTCAGTGCTGGTCACACTCCCAATCATCTAAAACTCAAACCACTTCAAGACCTATTTATTGGCGCTGGATAGACAGTTCAGCAGTCAAGAGCACTGACTCTTCTTGCAGGGGACCAGATTCACTCCCCAGCACCCCCATATCAGCTCACAACCATCTGTAACTCCAGTCCCAGGGGATCCAGTGCCCCCTTCTGACCTCTGCAGGCACCAGGCATTCACACAGTGCACAAATGTACGTGCAGGCCAAGAATTCATACACACAAAAATTCTAAAGTATTTAGAAAGCATCGCTTATCTGCCTTATGCCAGGGGAATTGGCAAGGAATGGATGGATCTCCACGGTGGTTTTTAAACTTTCTACTCTGAAATAATTTTTTGAGTTCAAGAGAATTGCTGAAATTCATGCCGAGGGTTGCTCTGCACGGTCCTCCACCTCAATTTTCCTCCAGTGAGGGTCACGCAGAACCATGGGATAGTGTCAAAATTCTTCTAGAGTTACAGGTTAAAAAAAAAAAAACATTCAGAACAGCTGAGAACTTGCCCAAAGTCTTACAAATGAGTGAGAGCTTTTGGTGATCTCCAGGGACACATCTTTCACCCCATTAGGGTAGGTGAGATGTGGTTGGCAATGTCAAAGCTTTGTTTGAATTTAGCTTCTGTCGTTGGTGAGCTGAATGATGCAGACCAAGTTCCTTAAACTCTCAGAGCATGGGTCTTATCTGAACAATGGAATTAAAGACAGTACTTTGTGGTGGTATTGTGTTCCCCAAAATATTGTATACTCTAATAAATTTATCTGGGGTCAGAGAACAGACAGCCACTAAATACAAAGGCTAGAAAATGGTGGCACTCACACCTTTAATCCTAGCATTCCAGAGATAGAAATCCCTCTGGATCTCTGTGAGTTCAAGGCCACATTGGAAATAGCCAAGCATGGTGACACACACCTTTAATCCCAGAAAGCCAGCCTTTAATCCCAGGGAGTGGTGGTAGAAAGCAGAAAGATATATAAGGCGTGAGGACCAGAAACTAGAAGCATTTGGCTGGTTAAGCATTTGGCTGGTTAAGCTTCAGGCTTTCGAGCAGCAATTCAGCTGAGAACCATTGGGATGAAGACACAGAAGCTTCCAGTCTGAGGAAACAAGACCAGCTGAGGAATTGGCGAGGTGAGATAGCTGTGGCTTGTTCTGTCTCTCTGATCTACCAGCATGGACCCCAATAACTCGCCTCAGGTTTGATTTTATTAATAAGAACTTTTAAGAATCCTGCTACAGTACTTAGCTGGAGGGATTGTTCCAAGAACAGCAAGAGGGCCAGGCAGTGGTAGTGCACACCTTTAATCCCAGCACGCGGGAGGCAGAGGCAGACGGATCTCTGTGAGTTCGAGGCCAGCCTGGGCTACAGAGTGAGTTCCAGGAAAGGCACAAAAGCTTCACAGAGAAACCCTGTCTCAAAAAACAAAACAAAAAAGGAACAGCAAGAGGTATGTACAAGGCACATAGAACAATGCCTGGCATATATCAGGCACCCATGTGCCTGGCTCCTTCCTCTGCTGCTACCATGGTTCTAGTTGATTATATATTAAATTATTTTATCTTTATAGAAAGCCTAAGGACACAGTTATTATTTTCGTCACCAGGAAACTGAGGCCCAAGGATGTCAGAAGCATCATGAGGGTCGGGGCTGGCACTCAAATCTAGGCCATCTGGGCTAGGACTGCCCCCCCCCCAGGTCAAGTGTATGAGCATCAGGGCTGCAGTGGCTGTCCCTGCATAAGGCCTCTCACCTGGGGGCACTGGCTTGCTGGGGCAGCTTCCCAAACCTCTCCCCGTGGGCGTGGGTCACGTGAGTGAGCTGCAGTCTAGGCACAGAAGTAGTTCCAGGCTGTTATCATCCAGCCAGCCGCCACTAGTCTTGAAGTGAAGCAGTGTTGCATTAGTTCTTCCAAGCTCATTGACAGAGAAGAGGCTCCTCCGCAACCAGTGTCGGGAGCCCCACTTTCCCTTCATCAGAAACTCCTTTCACTGCCTGGCCCCTTGTGTTGAGCCCTCCTTGTTTCAGAAGAATTCTCCATCGAATGATATGTTAATCAATGGATCCACGTTTCCATATCTAAAGACAGTTGTTCAAAGGCACTCACTCATCTTACCAATTAGAGGAACCGAGCGGCAGGGCCAGCCAGCACCATTACGCTGGGCTAACGGAATGCCAGCTCAAGGCAAACAGCAGTTGGCATTTTCACGAGCCTATGCAGGCTTAGCAGGCAGAGCCCGGGACTTCAGGACACCTTTACAAAACTCCTGAAAATAGATTGAAGACTCCTAAGGGTTTAGAAATCCCAGGGACTTAATCCAGTCCCTAAAGAGTCTAAAGATTTTGGAAAATCCCTCTTGAAATAGAAGTGCTCTTTATTATATGTGCTTTATGTCACATTAAGTCCCCTCTTCAATACCTTAATCCTATTGCCTTAAAGCTTGATCTTTACATGGGAGTCTCTGAAATTTAAGGCAACCTGACTGTACCAAAACATCTCCATGCACATGTGGAACCCAGGTGCTCAGTAAGTGTAGAAACTGTTACTTTAAAAATAGTGGAATGTATGCTCTTTGCTGGCCAGTGGGTTCTCTGCCTGCCCTCATGGCTTCAGCCAACTTCTGTCTCATCTGCCTGTAGTCTCTCTCCCAATCTTTCTTTAGGAAAGGACTGAGGTTCAGTGAGCACGTGTGTGTGTGTGTGCTGGTGCATGTGTACAGAGGCGAGAAAACAATCTCAGGCGTTCTTTCTCTGACACCATCCATCTTAACGATTTTTAAAAGTTTTATCTTTGACAATTTCATACATGTATACAATGTATCATGGCCACACATCCCCACTGCTGCTCTCTCTCCAGAACTCACTACAGTACCACCTCTCCCACCACCAACCACCCACTCCAACCCACCCCACCACCAACCACCAACCCCACCACCAACCACCCACCCCAACCCACCCCACCATCAACCACCCAACCCACCCCAACCTACCCCACCACCACCCACCCAACCCACCCCAACCTACCCCACCACCAACCACCCACCCCAACCCACCCCAACCTACCCCACCACCAACACCCACCCACCCCAACACACCCCAACCTACCCCACCACCAACCACCCACCCCAACCCACCCCAACCTACCCCACCATCAACCACCCACCCCAACACACCTTACCACCAACCACCCATCCCAACCCACCACCCCATCACCACCCACACTCCCCACCACCTACTGCCTTCATGTCCCCTTTTGCTCTTTGGTTTTTAAATAACTCACTGAGTTCCATTAGTGCTGTGTGCCGGCATGTAGGGCCGTCCACTGGAGCATGGGTAGCTTAGCTGGGACCATACCCCTGAAAAATTGACTTTTCCTTCCCCAGCAGTCATCAACTGCTAGTAGCTCCTCAGATAGGAGTGGACCTTTCTGTCTCTCTCCCATCATTCCGTCCTTCCTTCCTTTTTTCAAAAAGCAGGATCTTTCACTGGCCTGGACCTCACTAAGTAGATTAAGTTGGCTGATCACATTTGCTTCTCTCTCTCTCTCTCTCTCTCTCTCTCTCTCTCTCTCTCTCTCTCTCTCTCTCTCCCCTTTTCCTATCTTTTTTTTTGATGGGTCCCAGGATTCTTAACTCAGGTTCTCTGAAACATTTTGCTGACTGAGCCATCTTCCCAGTCTCAATGAATTTCTTAATGAATAAAATTTCAGAGCTCTGAAACTGGATTGAAATCATGCTATGCCATTGAGTAGAGAAGCCTCTAGAAGGTTCCTGAAGGATGGCTATTTTGCTTTCCCGAGCCTGGATGTAATAACATTTCCCTGGAAAGATGAACCCTCTGGTCAGAAGTCTTTCCTATTTCCTCACGTGGTTGTCACAGGCTCTCCTCCTGGAGTCATTCTGCAGCTATATGAGGCCAGATTTGACCCTTGGGAGGATCAACCCCTCTGGGACGTAAATACAGAACCATGGAAGACATGGGCAGACTGTTAGTTACAAGGTCCCTACTATTACAAATAGGGACTGAGGGTATTTTAAGAGTGAATATTCTGTTTAGTCAAGAAAACTCAGAGGGGGCCCCAGACAACCCCAGTGACAAACAAAATGACTGATAGTTTGCCTTCAGCCAGGTATCTGTAAGGGCCAGAAGGAGCAGCCTCTAAGGGTCAGGAAAAGAGACTGTCTTCTGTCTGGCCAGTCACTGTCAGGTGACAGGGTCACAGGGCCACTGAGCTCTGTCTGTTGAATTGTGAGTGACTTCTTGGAGAGAAGAGGAGAAACTCCCAGAAGGATGCCTTATCAATACTCTGGGGGTGACCCCAGGTGGCTCTGGCCCCACATGCAGCCAGTAGAACACTGCTGTGGATCTTAGGAGAGTGATAAGGACTCTCCATTTCTAATAGTGGACATGTGTGTCAACCCAAGACTATCCTATGTTGACACAAGCAACCAAGCCATTCCTCATCACCCTCAGGGGCATAAAAAGCAACATAAATACCCTCCTCCACACTCACATGCTGGCAGTCACTCTTAGCAATCACAGTTAAAGTCTTCTCCCCAGTTGACAAAGCACTAATACCCAGAAAGGGGAAGTGACGTGCCCCACCCAGGTGGGGAGCAAGGGAGCTAAGAAAGGCCACTGGGTTGATGGGAGCTGCTCTCTGCCCTTCACTGCCTGTCTCTGCTTTTGAGTTATGGGCTGGAATGAAGTGATAGATGCCAAGTGATCCCGCAGCCGGGACTTTAATCCTCTCTGTGACATATTTGGGGCTTACAAATCATCAAGACAGCACTTAGGCTTTGCCTCCTTTTCGACCCCAATACTGATGATTTTGTAGGACTAAATTACAAGAAGAGCATAAGGTGTACTTTGACCCCCCAACTGGACATCTGTCTTCCGGACATTGTTCTATAATCTATCCTCCACATTCTATGTTTGGCCTTCCCATTAAATCTATGGCTATAGGGCATTGTAGTTACAAGCATGAGAGCTGGGGACAGAGTAATGGTGCCCGGCCCTACCACAGTCCCTGTTGGCTGTGTGGCTTTGGACAAGTTTCTTCACCTCTCTTATAAGTTTACTGTATATGAACATTAAAGAAAACAAACCAGATCCCCATACGCAGACAGTGGTGGGGAAAGTCATCAAAAAGCCTTTTCTCTCAACTACAAACCAGATCCTCTTGTTTCTCTTGGCTTTGCTTCAGGGTGCCGAACTACAGAGGGAGAGGGAGGGGAACACAGGGACATTGAATTGCTGCTTTTAAGGAAGACAAAGTGGATGAGAATTTGGCCACAGCCCAGGTTCCCTCAAGCGTCAATGGAGCAGTCACTGGCTATGGATTTGATAAAGAGACTCATATCAAACCAGGAACAGTGAGACCAGCAAAGTCTGAAACCTCGGGCTGCATCAGCTGGGGTGGCCTCAGTAATGACCAAAGTTGCTTCAATACTAGTTTGGAAGCCATTTGAATTCAGGAACTTAAGTCACTGGGGAAGGACCAAGGGGTGTAGGTCTTAATTAGCACCTCAGAAGAGTTTTAGGTTAAGTTTTAGAACCTACGGTCCCAGGAACCTCTTGCTTACAATGAGGACCAGCTCTCCTTGATTTCTTTCCAGGCTGGACTTGTTTGCTAGAGAAAGAGATCACTCCCTCTGGTAAGGTGCCATCTCAGGGAGACAGGAAGTCAGCGGAGAGCAGACTATGGAGACAGGAAGTCAGCAGAGAGCAGACTATGGAGCGATGGCTTGGATGTGTCCCGGGTTTCAGACAATAGCAGGTCTGCTTTCCTTTTACTACTTTGTTAATGCTGGTGTGAACAGAGACTCTGGTGGTAGGAAAAGAAGAGGAAGACATCCTGAGGAAGGGCCCTCACTCCTCACAGGTCCTGTGCCTTAGAACAAAAGGACCCTCTGCCCCCAAGGGTGATGATAAACAGCTTGGTTACCAGAAGCAGCTGCATCTTCGGGCTCTGGCCAGCAGAGGCCCAGATTCTCCTGACAGCCTTCCTCTGAGGTCAAGGGCTAAGAATGAATTGCAAATAAAAGCACCAGCCTTCTCTGTAGCTGGCTTACTCCAGGTACCCTGGGAGTAGTCAAAGCACAGTCGGCCGGCTTGATTTTGGGCACGCACAAATTAGGAAATGTGTAGTACTAGATGGGCAAAATAATAGGTCGACTTGTTAACAGAGTGGATAGACAAATTTGGCGTTCTATGTGCTCAGATCTTCAAATATTTACAACCGAGAACCTTCAGGAGTGACCTTTCTTTAGAGACTTCTGCAGCATGAACTTCAGAGATCCCTTTGCTAAGCCTTTCTGTGATGCCATTCCACACTCTGTCTAACAAATATTGGCTAGATTTTCCTGGGCCACTTAGGAAACACTGGGTGGCAACATTTTGAATGTTTCCAGGCGCTTAGGCTACACCCAGACCCCAGTGGTAACTACTCAGTAAAGAGGTCTCTTTGCTCAGCAAAGCAGACAGGACTCAACCTATTGCAATTTTACACTCTCCAGAGCACTTTGTTTGAGGTGGATGCTGGAGAGACCTTCTAGGAAGTCCAGAAAATGTGGAATTATTTTGGGAACTATGAAACATTCGTATCCTTTTAAAAAAGTCCAAGATACCCCAGCTCCCAGTAAGAACTTTTCTCTAGTTAGTACATTGACTGTATCCCAAAGGACCATATATCAAAGGTTTTGTCCTCGGGATAATATGATAGAACCTTTGAGAAGTGGGGTGCAGTAGGAATTCCTTAGGTTACTCAGGACATGTGGGACTCTGATCTTCTTTTTGATTCCTAGCCATGAGGTTAGCAGTTTTTCTCTACCATGTTAAAATCATGACATGCTATCTTACCACAGGCCAACCCATGGGCCAATAGGTCATGGACTGAAAACTTCAAAACTGTGAGCCCTCCTCCCTGCCAATAAATGGATTGTCTTTGGGCTAGATGGGTGTATCAGTGGGTAAAGTGCTTGTGGAGCAAGCATGGCTTCCTGGTTTTGGATCATCAGCATTGGAGTAAAAAGCTGGGCAGTTGCATGTGCCTACAACCCCAGTGCCTGGGGAAATGGAGACAAGAGGATCCCGTAGGCTTTCTTGCCAGTCAGTCTAGCTGAATCGTGAGCAGGTTTAATGAGAGAGCCTGTCTCAAAAAGTGAAAAATGGAGAGTGGCTGAGAAAGACATCTAATATTGGTCTTTGCCTTCCACATATTACCCCCCAACACACACACACACACACACACACACACACACACACACACACACACACACACAATTTTGTTAAGAGTGATAAAAAGCTGACTAACAGAATGTTTCTTTGGGACTTTGGTGAGATTGAGAACTTGACCTTGCCAGTGTACCCTGGGTTGGGGAAGAGCTGACTGATAACTAAGTACACCACAACAACTGCCCCAAACCCTTTTGTCCCAGGACTCACCAGTGAGAGTTCTTAGCCTCTCCTGGCACACAGACCTAGGAGAATTAAGCAACTTTCAGGGCTAGAGATCTGATGGATGCCTCCCAAACCCCCAAGCCATGCTGTAGTAGATGATAGATGATAAGTGCCAAGTGGAACATCTTTGAGCAATTATGAAAGTAATATGATGCTTTTGATTATTGAAGAATGCTCTGCTAAGCCTCAGATCCCTTATCTGTAAGGCAGGGCTAATAACATCCACTCACAGCATCCAGATCAAAACTGAGTGAGATAACAAGTGCATTGAGCTCCCAACGTTGTTTCTTGGCTATAGAAGACTCTTAACACTCAACAGTTATGATTTTTTACTGTTAGAGTGGAAACAAAGAGCTGGGTTAGTTGAAGAGTACAGAGAAAGGGTGGGGGATCCTAACAAGAAAAAAATCAATGAGCTTTGGTGCTGTGGGATGTCTTTCTGTATGCTATGAATATGTTTTGCTCTGGTTGATTGATTGATAAATAAGCTACATTGACCTGTGGCAGGGCAGGATGGAGCCAGGCAGGAAAATCCAAAAGAGAGAGTGAAAAGAGAAAGAAGAGTAAGGGGAGACAGGCGAGCCAGCCGCCCACGGAGCAGCAAGATGCCAACAGACTGGAAATGCCACAGCCACGTGACAAAACATAGATTAATAGAAGTGGGTTAATTTAAGATGAAAGAGCTAGCTAGCAAGAAGCCTGCCATAGGCCATATGGTTGGTAATTTATATAAGCTTCTGAGTGGTTATTTTATAAGCGGCTGCAGGACCTCAGGGCCGAGCGAGACACAGGAAAACTTCCAGGTACACTTTGGGACCTGAAAATAAATACCAACTTCTCCCACTGAGACCTGACAGCTCTCTAAACCTACTGACCAATGTTAAGAATCATATTCAAGGGGTGGTTGCAAGAGACCAGATAGTGATGTGCTGTTTGGAATAGTCAAGCAGTCTGTAGAGCTGGGAACACAAACAATAAGGAGATGGAAAAAACTATAGTTGCCAACGTACCAAGGCCAGAAGGAGAACCCATTCTTTGTTTAACAAGTTGTAAGCATCCTGGGGCTGGGGGTGGGGTGGGGGGGGGGAGTTCTGCCCCTCACAGAGCAGCACTCCTGGGGTTGGAGAGATTGCAGTCGATTTGGGAAGACAGAAGAAGAGCACGGTAGAGTGTCCAGGATCGCCGAGGACAGCAGCGCAGCTGGAGGGCTCTGAGCAGAACAGCTTCCTCCCCTGATGAATGTCCCCCCAAACACAGCTGCGTTGCTAGGAAAGCTCCTGCAGATAGATAGGGTTTTACAGAAATGGTGGTGTTTGGTGTTAAATGCCGGTGCTGTCCACTTGCTTATAACACGTTTATTCCCCCTTAGCAGATCTACTGTTAGAAAGATGTGATTGTTCCTAACAGTCAACAAAAAGAGGGAAGCATCGAGGGGGGTGTTATTTTTGGTCCTCTTAAACTTACGCTGCTGTTGGAGTTCTTTAGAAAGGAATACAAAACAAAACAGTTTGCAATTTCAGAGTGCCTGGTGCCAAACATTGTACTACCCACCTCTTTGGAGTGAGTGCCTGGATCCCCTCAAAACAGCTCCCAAGTTTTGAGTGTCTGTAAGCCAGGGACCCTAGACTTCCAGAATCTATGAGCCAGAATAACTTGGGGAATGTGGAGGCTAACAAAAGGTGGATGTCACCTCGTTTTGCCAAGTCATCTGTTGTGAAAATTCCTTCTCATAAGGTTCCCCAAACAAAGGAAAGTAAAATTCCACCTAAGTTCCTCCTGGAGAACCAATGAATTTATTAGAGTTCATGCATTGTCTAACATTTAGAAAGTTTTTGGTATCTTTGGAGGGATAGGTGCTAATGTAAGTCCTCAGAGAAGGTTTAACACACACACACACACACACACACACACACACACACACACACACACTCACACACACACACGTCTTATTATATTAAAAGTGACTCTTCTTTTTGTAAAAACAAACAACCCCCCCAAGGATATCAATTTAATTTGAGGATAATATGGATTACTAGTTATTAATCTGATAACCTCCCTAAGGAATACTGCTGTGGATCAATCTTTTTGTATAATATAAATATTTATTACTCTCATTGGTTAATAAAGAACTCACATGCCCATAGCTAGGCAGGATTTTCAGGGCAGAGGAATGCTGGGAAGAAGAAGGGCAGAATCTTGGGAATCTCAAGAGACGCAGAGGGAAGCAAGATGAATGTGCCATGTTGAAATAAGGTATCGCCACATGGCAGAGAGTAGATAAGAAATATTGGTTCATTTAAAATGTAAGAGTTAGCTAGTAACCAGCCTGAGCTATTAGCCAAGTATTTATAAATAATAATAAGTCTCTGAATGGTTATTGGGGAGCTGCTGCTGAGACACAGAAAAACTCCACCTCAGAATACATATCATACATGGACACAGTCCATTCAGTACTTTTTCAATGATTCTGCTATTGGTTGAATGACCCTTTCACTATATAAGACTTTGGTCTAAATGATATAGCTTTCTTTACAACTCAAACTATCTTCAAATATGAAGTAGATATTGTGGAGTGAATAAAAGATCCCATTCTTTCTTTTCTTCCTTCCTTTTTTTTTAATCTTTTTTTTTTTTTGTCAGCTACATATTTTTGGGTAAGTACCACCAGAGGGCTTTGGTTACTTTGTGCTTTGGAAGTCATATGGATCTCTGAGGGGCTTCTGGTGAGGAGTGAGATAATGTATAAGCACTGCGATACACGGTGTGGTGGGGTGTTATTGATATTTCAAGTAATATGTATAGACTGACGAAGTAAAGATTTCTGAACATGTTTGGGCTCATGAATGTAAGTTGGAATAAATTTTTTGTCTTCACAAAGCAAGCAGCTTTTATTTGTCTTGAAGTACTAGCAAAAAAAAAAAAAAAAAAAAAGCTCAATCACACTATTACAACAGAGAGATGCTGGCAACTTGACAAGACCTTTAGCTGTTCTTTACCATTTACAAACACAGGAATGCTACTGAGGCTGAAATAAACGGGAGGTGCAGATTTAAAATGGAAAGTACCATGACAGGCATCTGAAGTGTCTTTAGGATTAATCTCTGATTAAAGAATGGAAAATACTTTTGCAATGAAAAGTCTTGTCGTGAGGCCAAAACCTTTACTGGATTAACTTCCTCAGAGGAGTCGAAGCTTGATCTTGTCTTAGCACCTTGTCTCTCTGGTGACTGACACGTGCAGCCAATGACCTCGGTATGGGAATCAAATTAAAAACTAGACTAGGTTAGGATTAAACTGCCCACGAACAACCCTAGATGCCTTCATATTCAACTTGTGTTTTAGTTACAAAAGTATAACATTTTGTGCATTTTGTATAATACATGCATGTTTAATTAAAATATGTTTACATGTTTAATTGCAAAAGAATCATTGTATGCTTTTCTAAAAATATGTTTGTATGTTTATTTATAAAAAACTTGAATGAAGAAAAGCATAAAGCACAAAATAAAAATTATCCATAATCATACTCTATTTTAAACTTACCTTGTAGGCCTTTTATATGTTATTTGTATATATCTTATATATATATATATGCTATATGTAATATAGACTTTTAATAAGCTTATATTTACAAATGGCTAGGGATGATCTTTTTTTGCATGTGTATGTGTATGGTATACATACATGCATTTGTATGTGTGTGGAGGTTCAAGGTTGATGATGGGTGTGTTTATTGGTATTCTCCACTTTATTTATTTAGTCAGGGTCTATCACGGAACCTCAAGCTTACAGACTTGGCTAGTCTAGCTAGCTGGCTTTCCCCAGAGATCCAGTCTCCGCCTCCTGAAGGCTGGAGTGACAGATAGGTTGGCATGCCCACTCAGCTTTGGATGTGGATGCTGGGGATCCAAACTCCTATCCTCACATTTTTATGGCATGTGCCTTATCTACTGAGCTGTCTCTGCAACCTGGAACTATTTATGTAGATCAGAAGCATTTCTCCAGGTCTTTGATAGTCTTCCTCTAGTGGCTGTAGAATACTCCTTCACAGCCGGGCGTTGGTGGCGCACGCCTTTAATCCCAGCACTCGGGAGGCAGAGGCAGGCGGATCTCTGTGAGTTCGAGGCCAGCCTGGGCTACCAAGTGAGTCCCAGGAAAGGCGCAAAGCTACACAGAGAAACCCTGTCTCGAAAAAACCAAAAAAAAAAAAAAAAAAAAAAAGAATACTCCTTCACACTGAGTTCTGCTGTGCTCTCTCTCAGGAGTTCAAGGAGCCCTCCGCCAGTCACACTGAGTCCACACTTGGCTGCCTACTCTGTGCTCTGGAGAATGTATGTTCAGGAGAGGGCGTCCCATGGAGGGCTGGCATGCTCTGCTGTCCCCACTGTCCTGCTCCTGGGCTACCCCGTGAGTTCCATGGAATCCATGAGCAGTTGCAGGGTGTCATGACTGGGGACCTTTACATCCTCAAATGACCTCTTCAAGGAGGGTCAGGGAGACTGTTTTGGGTTGAGGTTATCCTGCATATGAAGAGAGGTAGCCTAGTCCAGGAGTTAACATCAGAGGCTCAGAAGTCAGGCTGACTGGATTTGAACAGCTGTGCTATCGCAGACCAGCCGCTGAATCTTGGGCAAAGCTCTTACCCTCACCAGCTGAGGCAAGATAGTAATAGGAGTGTCTATTTCATAGAGTTTCTGCAGCAATTGACTAAGAAACCCAGACAAAATATTTTGATGATGTCTGACAAATAGGAAGAGACCAGTAAATGTGAGCTAGGATCATTGTTACCTCATTGTCTGAGTGGGGAGGAAAGTTTGATGAGGGAACAAGGTGGTCTGAGAAGAGTCACAAGAAGAAACCAAGTCTGTAGAGTAGACCCTGGTGGGAGGTACAGTTTTCTGTTTGCCATGTTGACTAGAATAGGCAGCAGTTCTAAGATATTTGGCTAAACAAGTCTAGATAGCACGATATAGTTCCTAGATGCCTAACATTTCAGTTATTAGACTTTGAGTAGATTGTCCTCCAAGGTGTGAGTAAGCTTCATTCAGTCCGTGGAAGGCTGATGGGGGGTGGTGACGTCCTTCCAAGGGGAATACATTCCACCTTCACACTAACTTCGAACTTCGAGCCGCGATATCAACTCTTCGGGGATTCCAGACTGCCTGCCCTACTGATACTACTTGGCAACCCCCACAATCACATGGCCCAATTCCTGAGAAGAAATCTCAGTCTCAGGTAGGCAGATAGATAGACGGGCAGGCAGACAGACAAACAGACAGACAGAGAAATAGATGACTGCTATTTCCTATTGATCTGAGTCTCTGGAGACCCCTGACTGAAAAAAGTAGTCAGCTCAAATGAGGAAAAGGGATGTTTTATTGAAGTCTGTGGAGGAAAGAAATGAAGGGAGAGAAGGGGATTGTTGGATACAGCCAGAGTAGGGAGTCAACTTTGATGTTCTTTGTAGCTCAAATACAGTTGCTGGTGTGTGAGCGCCCACTGAAAGAAAGGAGAAGGGAGGAAAGAAAGAGGACATAGGCAAGAGAAGGAATTTTCCAGAGTTCTGAGGCAAGACTCTGTTCTGGTTGTCACTTTCTTTTTCTAGTCCTTGAAGTAACGCAGTGTTCCCTTTCAGCATACATTAAAAAAGGAGCAACAAACATGGGTAACTTTCAATGTCTTCCAACTCCTTTGCTCCATTAGACACCTCTCTCATCTCTGCCACTTTGATACCTGGACAATGAGATTTTCTTTTTAAATGACTAAGCCTAGACTCTGCCTTGGCATTTCCCTAATGTGTTGATGATTATGGATTAGGTAGAGAGGTAGAAATAGGAAGATTAATGCCCAGATTGCTAGGCAGCTCTATCCTGACCACCAGGACTCCCATCAAGCCTTCACTTGATTAGACACATTGCCTTCTGTCCCTATCACCATCATCACCTGTGACCATCATCACCTGTGACCATCATCACCTGTGACACAGCCACATTCTTGCACAGGGTCCCGAGGATATGTCCCTAAGAGAACATCCCCTGCTAAGGCAGCCTAAGAAGGTCTGCTGGAGTGAAAGCAGAAACAGAAGGGGACAAGTTAATAACTTAGGGTTAGCTCGGATCCTCTTCAGAACCCCGGGATGGATTTCTCTTACGATGATGACATTGTAGCAATCTGGGGAGCTTGATGCTCAGACTCTTCTTGCCTTCTAGTCAGAGAGGCAATATTTTGGCTAAGATGGGACCTGAATTGAAATAACTACCCCTGGGGTGGGAATGGGGGGCACTTTCCAATGGAAGCAGGCGTGTCGAGTGTGGGGTTTTCACAATGGAGACAATGAAGATCGGAAAGGCATCGAGACCCGAGGGTGAGGAAAACACATCGCTTTGTGGATTATGTTTTTTCTGGGATCCCTCTCACTCCCTCACTCATGCAATTCAGTTGAGTATTTGTTAAGCCTAAAATAAGCAAGATGATCAAGTATGTGCCATTAAGGAAAAGGGTAGAAAAATGTGAAAGGAGCTTTAAACTCTCTTTCTATTGATAAATGAAGTTCTAGAAATCACCTAGGATTATTTCCAAACAAGACAGCACCGAGAGATAAGTGGTCCTACATCCATTCTCCTCTCTCTCTCTCTCTCTCTCTCTCTCTCTCTCTCTCTCTCTCTCTCTCTTCCTCATTTCCTAGATACGCAGCAGAACTGCTCTTTGCTAGTTCTGTTTCTGTCTACCTGAAGTCTATTCTTAACAGTCAGTTCCCATTGCAATTCAAATTCACCCACCACGGTCCTGATCCTCATCACTGGGAAGTAACCCTCAAGGACAATGTCCTTTTAAGAAGTTTAGTTGGTAATGCAGCTGTCTCCCCAAAGTCTGACCCTTCTGACTGACAAATGATGGTAAATTATAAATATGCATGTATGTTATGCATGTATATAATAAAATATACATACTATATTCATAGGCATATTTGCATACACATATGGCAGAGGGCTTTGAGGGCTGCAGAGTGTTGGGCCATACCGTATTTCTAAGAATACAGGTTTTATGGGACAAGAGCCCCGGGAGATGTGAACAGGTGTACTATAAAGGCAAAACAAAACAAAGCCTGAACTTAAAACAACGTAGAAAGTATGACACACCTTTCCTGGGGAATCTCTCCTATCCCAGTTTACCATGGAAAAATCTTAATTCCCCACAGTGAAGAAACTAATTAAGTTTTGGTATTGTTTCATACCAAAACTTCAACAGGGAGTTCTTTGACCCTTTATGGAAACATGGTCCTATAGGCCAACAGCTTGGGAAATACACACCTGTTTTAATGAATTTAAGAAATAAATAGAAACTGTGATATTTCAGATGACTTGGGAAAGTAGAGAAGAACATCTTGGATTGAGAGGGCTAGTTATAAGGGAAGGAAGTGTAGCAAGAACCTTAAAAGGTCTCATTAATAAAAAACTCAGGGGCCAGGTATTGAGGTGAACGCTAAAAGATTAGAGAAACAGAACAAACCACATCCAACCTCATCTTGCCAACTTCTCAGCTGATCTTATTTCCTCAAACTGGAAGCCTCTGAGTCCTCATCCAGAATGGATCTCAGCTGAACTGCTGCTCAAAAGCCTAAAAGCTTAAAAGGCTTCTAGTTCCTGGTTTTCACACCTTATATACCTTTCTGTTTCCTGCCATCACTTCCTGGGATTAAAGATGTGTGTCACCATGCCTGGCTGTTTCCAGTGTGACCTTGAACTCAAAGAGATCCAGATGGATATCTGCCTCCAGAATGCTAGGATTGAAGGTGTGTGTGCCACCCTTTTCTGGCCTCTATGTCTAATCTAGTGGCTATTCTGTTCTCTGACCCTGAGATAAGTTTATTAGGATACACAATATATCAACCACATTTCCCCTTTTTTGTTTAAAATAAAAAAGTTATAACTAATATAAGAAAAAAACTATATACAGTAAGTATATACAATAGATACAGTCAAGAATTACATTAACAATGTTTAGTCCATTAACGTTTGACAGATTCAGACAAAAAACTCCATTATATACTTTAACAATATCCAGTCCATTAACATTTGACAAATTCAGACAAAAAAAAATTCATTACTTATCCTATTCAAGACAAGTAGTTTCTTTTTAAAAGTAGATTCAATAATCTACCTTTTTATCTTATCAAGGAAGAGATTCACCACCGATTCAGTAGTACCTTGATGCCTCCTAGGGTGGACATCCTCCTTCACTTCCAACCAACCTGCCTATCCTTCTGCAAATTCCCCCCAAGCCTCCACCGCCTCTTCTGATGTCAGCCCCCTTTTCACTCAGGAGTCCATCAAGGAGCCCCCTTCTCAGCCCGCGTTGCTCTTTCCAGGCCAGGTTCCTTGGTGCTGGCACCAGCCGTGCTTTCAGTTTCGCACGCCAAGGGAGAGGGGGCTCGTTGTTTTTCCTGATTGCTTGGCTGGGTGCCTTTTTCTGGATACATTGTCGTATGTTACCCCCAGAGCACGGCTATACTTTGTTTCCAAGATTCCAGCAGGATGGAAGGTTAGCTTCATTTTAAGATTGTATGTGTGTACTTCAACTATTTAAAAAAGAAACTATGATGAGAAACACACACTCCTGTTTGACACACACCAGGTCTTAGCATCCTGGAGACCACCATTACAGTGGTTTTACTGCTGGGCAAGCTTGGCTCAGTTCAAACCCCAGAAACAGCATTTCTCTTGACATCTGTGTACATATTTGAATGTTTTATTGATGTGCCTTTGAATAGAGTCTGTATTTCTATCCTGATCTGTTCCTAAATTCATGTCTGTCCATGTCCCCTCAGGTAAATTATTCCAAGAGTGCACTCTTCATTAACACAGGAGTGGCCACACTCCATTATATCTTAGGAAAGCTTGGATTCATATGTTTAGTTACTGTGTTCTCTCAAAAGGTGGAAAATCAGCTGCTTAACAAGAGGACATGTAGCACATTGCACTGTGATGGTAGCATTTGTAGTGGTTTAATGAATCACATTGTCCCCTTTTTGTGCCTTCATAAGCATTATACATAAATATGTCAATGTGTGCAGCAGTTTATTTATTTTTATATTTGACTCCTTTCTACATTATATTTTATAACAGAAAAAGAATCAAGATTAAAATGACACATCTGACTAGAAACTGAAAGCCATTTGTGGGAAAAAGAGGTCACATAAAGACAAGCTGCCCATTACAGTTATTTCTCATTTGGGGTCACCTTTCATGTCCTCAAAGTCTCTGGACACACTTCACGTAGTAAAAATGTGCAAATAGTTTCCTGTGCCTGCCAAGGGAAGGCCTGCTCTAGTCTTTGGACACAGAATATAATGAGATTATTGGCATCCTGCAGTGTTACTGGGGCTTATTGTTCCTGGACTATGAACCCCAGTTACAGCTGACCATCAAAATCTATATGCCAAGTCAGAGTGGATGCTCTCAGAAAAAAATGGAATGTGCCCCTGGGGAAAGCTTTGCTAACTGTTAATTAATCATGCAACTGACAGCTGTGAAAATTCAACCACTACCATCTCCCAACAGGAGTGCGGCATGAAATTTAGAAGTGTTCACCTGGAGATCTCACTTCTGTGACATCTGCATAGCTCCAGCATGTGACATTTCGATTTTCTTTGGTATTATAAATCCACACAAGCAAACATGGGAAAGATTTATTACCTTGTAAAACTCTTGACATGTGCACAACAGAAGAAGACTTTTTTAGGTGTTTAGATGAGGTTTTATTATATTGTCAAATAAATTGGCAAAAAATATAAGCCAGCTGAACAAGCACCATGAAAACACTAGCATAGAAAATCCCCCAATGGAGACAGTCACACCAACGCCATTATCTTCTGAGCCTACAATCTCCTTGGGTGAGTGGGTATCCTCGGCTATTGACAGAATGACTGTGCCTTTCAAAACTGGTTTCAAATTGAGTTTAGGAAGGAACAGTAATGACACTGTGAGCTTTAAATTTTATTTATTTATTTATTTATTTATTTATTTATTTATTTATTTATTTATTTATTTATTTGTTTATTATTTGTGTGTGCATGCGCGCACACACACACGCACAATCATGCCATAGCGCATATGTGGCGGCCGAAGGGCAACTCTGTGGAGTCATTTTTCCCCTTCTATTTTTTCCGCTCAGGTCACCAAGCTCACTCAGCAAATGCCTTTACCAGCTGAGCCATCTTGCCAGCCTTACACGGTGTACTGGCTAGCGAGTTTTATGTCAACTTGACACAAACTAGAGTCACTGGAGAGCGGGGAGCTTCAGTTGAGAAAATGCCTCCATAAGATCCAGCTGTTAGGCATTTTCTTAATTTGTTATTGATGGGGAAGGGCCCAGCCCATTGCGGGTGGTACCATCCCTGGGCTGGTGGACCTGGGTACTATAAGAAAGCAGGCTGAGAAAGTCATAGGAAGCAAATCAGTAAGCAGCACCCCTCCATGGCCTCTGCATCAGCTCCTGTCTACAGGTTCCTGCCCTGCCTGAGTTCCTGTACTGACTCCCTTCAGTGATGGACTAAGACGTTGAAGTACAAGCCAAATAAACCCTTTCCTCCCCAACTTGCTTTTGGGCATGGTATTTCATCACAGCAATAGAAACCCTAACTGAGACAACACTATGAGCTTTAATGTTCAAGATAAATGATGAACCATAGAATTTACATTTTCACAGCAAAGATCAACACCAAATAAGACAAGAATTAACTGTTTTCATTTATTTATTTGTCAGTATAAAAAACACACTACACTGTCTCTTGGTTATAACAAGTTGGAGCAGTGAAGTTTTGTGTGTGTGTGTGTAACTCTTTTTTTATAAGTTTTTTTAAATTAAGAGATTTTCTATTCATTGTACATAACAACCACAGATTCCCCTGTCCTCCCTCTACCTGCCTCCAGGCTTCCCCCCCAACACACCCCCTATTCCCACCTCCTCCAAGGCAAAGTCTCCCATGGGAGTTAGCAGAGCCTGGTACATTCAATTGAAGCAGGTCCAAGCCCCTCCTCCCTGCACCAAGGCTACGCAAAGTGTCTCACCAAGGCACTAGGCTCTAAAAAGCTGGTTCATGCACTAGGAACAGGTCCCAATCCTGGGGGCCCCCTAAACAGTTCAAGCTAAATAACTGTCTTGCTTATCCAGAGGGCCTAGTCCAGTACCCAGGGGGCCCCTCAGCTAGTGGTCCACAGTTCATGTGTTTCCACTAGTTTGGCTAGTTGTCTCTGTACTTTTTCCAGTCATGGTCTTGATATCCCTTGCTCATAGAATCCCTCCTCTCATCGATTGGGCTCCTGGAGCTTCGCCTGGGACCTGGCCATGGATCTCTGCATCTGCTTCCATCAGTCACTGGATGAGGGTTCTATGATGGCAGTTAGGGTGTTCAGCCATCTGATCAACAGAGCAGGTCAACTCAGGCACCCTCTCAGCCATTGCCATTGTAGTCTATGGTGGAGTCATCCTTATGGATTCCTGGGGACTTCCCTAGCATTCTGCTTCTCCCTATTCCCATGGTGTTTTCATTTAGCATGGTATCTCTTTCCTTGCTCTCCCACTCTGTTCCCATTCCAGCTTGAACCTCCCACTCCCCCAGGCTCTCATCCCCTGTCCTTTGCCCTTCATTACCCACCTCACCCCTGGTTTGCTCATGTAGATCTCATCCATTTCTCCATCACTGGGTGGCGATCCATATGTCCTTCCTAGGGTCCTCCTTACTAGCTAGCCTCCCTGGAGCTGTGGGTTGCAGTCTGGCTATCCTTTGCTTTATATCTAGTATCCTGTCAGAATGGCTAAGATCGAAAACACTGAAAATAGCTTATGTGGAGCAAGGGGAACACTCCTATGCTGTTGGTAGGAATGCATATTTGTTGGGAAATCAGTATGGTGATTTCTCAGAAAAGGGGAATCAACCTTCCTCAAGACCCAGCTATACCACTCTTGGGCATATACCCAAGGAATGCTCAAACATAACACAAGGACACATGCTCAACTATGTTCATAGCAGCATTATTTGTCATAGCCAGAACCTGGAAACAGATGCCCCTCAACTGAAGAATGGATAAAGAAAATGTGGCTCATATACACAATGGAGCACTACTCAGCCCAGAAAAATAATGACATCATGAGGTTTGCAGGCAAATGGATGGAACTAGAAAATATCATCCTGAGTGAGGTAAACCAGACTCAGAAGGCAAACATGGTATGTACTCACTCCTAAGTGGATTTTATATATATATATATATATATATATATATATATATATATATATATCTTAGTTAGAGTTTCTATTGCTGTGAAGAGACACTATGACCACAGCAACTCTTATAAAGGAAAACATTTAATTGGGGCTAGCTTACAATTCAGAGTTTTAGTTCATTATTGTCTTGGCAGGTGGTATGCAGGCAGACATGGTGCTAGAGAAGGAACTGAGAGTTGTGCATCTTAATCTGTAGGCAGCAGGAATCTGTCCCACACTGGGCATAGCTCCAGCATAGGAGACCTCAAAGCCCACCTACCACAGTGACACACTTCCTCCAACAAGGCCACACCCACTTCATCAAAGCCACACCTTCTAATAGTGCCATTCCCTATTGGGGGGCTACTTTCAAACCACCACAATACTCTATACATATAGGTATAAATTGAGTCTTATACATATTATCTATTAAAACTAAACTGGGCCAGAGAGATTGCTCAACAGTTAAGAGCACTTGCTGCTCTTCCAGAGGACCCAGTTTGGTTCCCAGCCCCCACATGGCAGCTCACAACCTTCTCTAACTTTAGTCCCAGAGGACTGAATGCTGTCCTCTGGGGCATCTGGCTTCAGTTACACATGTGGTGTACAGACACACATGCAGGCAAAACACTCACACACATAGAGTAATAAAATCAATCTTTAAGAAATAAAAAATTTCTGTTGCTCTCTAGATTACGTCTATTGTACATTCTAAATTATTGAATACATATCCTATATTTAATTTCATGGAAGAGTGTTGGCAGAAAGTGCAGCAAGCTCCATGTGCCCTTCCCTCCCCCTTAGTGTCCCCTCACATCAGCATCTTGCACTAGTGTGGTATATTTGTTACAATTGGTAAACTGAGATTTAGAATTAGTTCATACTATCATTAATTAATGCCTATAGTTTGTCTTAAGGCTCCTTCTGTGTATGTTCTATAGATTTTGACAAGTGTCTATAATGGCATACGTGCATATCTCAGTGACCTACAGAATGGTGTCATTGACCACAAGATCACTGACATTTTAGTGATCTGGAAAATCCCAACAGAACTGGGAAATCCATAACCCTTTGCTCACAGGGGCAAATGAAGAACAAGCAATGAACTCAGAGCACACATTCCTCCCACCTGACACATTGTTCAACGAGTTTCATGTTTCTGCTCTGATCTGGAAGATAACAGGGAAGTGGGTAGGAAGTGGAAGTGGGTAGGAAGCAGAAGTGGATCGGAAGTGGAAGTGGGTAGGAAGCAGAAGTGGGTCGGAAGCAGAAGTGGGTCGGAAGTGGAAGTGGGTAAGAAGGTTGTGATGCAGTGCATCAGCCATGACTACACCTTGATCCCAGCTCATCACTCACCTCCCATCTCAGATTCCTGATCAACAGAGGGAAAGGTAGGACCTCATAACGGCAGAACAATTCCAGCTCCACCTGAGGGAAGGCATAGAGATTACAGGTGGGGCTGATGTGTGTTGAGAAGATTAGAAAACATTTTTCTTGAGCCCCAGGGATATTTTTTTTAATGCTGACCACATTTGCAGATTCCACTGATTTTAAAAAGTAGCCAAAGAGAACATAAATATAGAGTTTTATATTTTGTGTGGTTACAGACTTAACCAGGAAATAATATGCTTAGGCAATGGCTAAAATAAAAAAGTAACCATATAGATTATTCATAGTTAATAACCCAGAACACAATTATCTTCAGTTCACTTCAGTGCATGTATAGACTCTAAGCGGACCTTTTTCTTGTGACAGAAAGCAAGCTTGTTAGTAATTATGAAGATGCTCCCAGAACATGCACTCTTCTTTGCTGACCTAGTGAGACCATTCTAAAGTTGCTCCACAGTAAAGAGCATGAAATCCAAAGAGCAATCATAAATGCCTACAGATTCTGAAGCCCTAGGTTCTGTATCGAAAACATTTTTAATAGTTCTCCGCTGCGAAAGAACAGCACATCCAAAGAACCATGTAAACATAGACAGTTAATAGCAACTAACACTCACTTTAAGCTTTGGGTCCTAAGCACTTCACATGGATTACGCCCTTTTATCCACTCATCCATCTTATGAAGTAAATACTATTATTATCTCCATTTTATAGACATGGAAAGCAAAGCAGGAAGACATGAAGTAGCCTGTCCATGTTCTGTCTGGGACCTAAGCCTGGGCTGCCTGACTCCTGATCCCTGGTTCTAAACCACTAAACTATACTGCTGTAAGCTGTATATTTATATTTATGTCAACCTGTTTATTTAATGAGAAAGGAAAGACATTTTTATAAAACCATGTATCTAAAATGGGAGCAGAAACTAGTTGCCAAATAAAAAATGGTCTGTTAGGGACTTGGTCTAGGTTTAGAAATGCATGAACCACAGCCTAGTTGTTTTTTAAATTGAAGTGGGTCACTGTTTGGAATGCTTGCAATCAGACAACTTGGGCTATTGTTATGACTATGAAGAGCAAAGTCCTTCATGACCCAAGAATCTTGTGTCTTCTTCCAGTATTCACACACCACTGCGTTTAATTTGCTGGTTTGCAAGGATGAAATCGCAGGTCCTCAGAAGTTCTTGACAACTATGTGGATTTTTAATTTATTTTCTAAACATTTTGTCACCATTACGTAGATATTAGACCTATATGGACAACACTTCCCAAATGGGTCCTATTAAAGGAAAGACTCGTTGGGCCTGGAGGCACAAGTAGGTAATCCCAGCTACTTGGGAGGTAGAGGCAAGAGGATCGAAAGGTCAAAGTCAGTCTAGGCTATACAGTGAGGCCAAGACTAGCCTGGGTAACTTAATGAGACTATGTTTCAAACAATTTTTAAAATAGTCTAGGTGTACGACTCAGTGGGAAATACTTGCCTAGCATGCACAAGGTCCTAGGTTCAAGTCTCCATAGTGCAAAAAGAAAGTGAAAGAATGAAAAAGTGAAGGAAGGAAGGAAGGAAGGAGGGAGGGAGGGAGGGAGGGAGGGAGGGAGGGAGGGAGGGAGGGAGGGAGGGAGGAAGTTTGGGTCACTTTTGCTGAGAACCTAGTAGACTTTCCCATGCCTTCACAGCTGCTTTCTGTAGAGCACAGTATTATTCTGATTTGACAAATTAGGTTCAGAGACATTAATATTTCTCCCAATCCTGTACAGCTAGTAAATGTTAGAGCTAAGGTCTGGGGCGGTCCAGTGTTCTTTCCGCCCCCATTTCTTTTGATTACTATAATCTTAATTTTCTAACCAAATATGAAAAGACATTAGGAAATGAAAATCAATTTTAAAGAGAAACTGTGAGCTTTGGACAAAAAATAAGACAAGAGAGGTAGAGAAAGAATGAAGGGATAGGGGAGGCAGAGCAGGGAAAGTCCTTGCACCCTCACAGGGCAAAGGAAGAAAATTTCTAAAAGCCAGTTGGGGAGCAGGCAGGGCCATGGGACCGGAGGAATTCAAGGCAGTTCGAGAGGATTTCAAATAGGATACTCAGGACAAAGATTAAGAGGAGGCAAACATCCAATCTAAATAGAGTATCACCCCAACCATCAAGTAACAAGGGTCAAGGAAACAGAGTCCCCTGGAAGGATAACAGGAGGGGTTCAAAAAAGCTCCAAAGGGTGAACGGGAGCCGTTCTTCGAAGCACTAGAATTTTCTAACGGCTGCAGCCTTTGGACACCACCAAGTGTGTTCGCTTTGTTCTATGTGGCCACCATTAGCCTTGCCTTTGACCTTGAGAGAACTTCCAGGGGAGTGACCAGCAGCTACCTTGCTGGAAATGAATTTGAAGAGTTAGTTACCTGTTCATAACCTGAGATGCTCAGAACCAATCACCAACAGCTCCTGCAACGGCTTTGTATTTCCTTGCCTGTCTTGATTTGGTAAACTATGAATTGTGTGGAGCCTCGGAAACAATAAGAGTTGGATTTTTAACTTCCGTGTTGGATGGTATGTGTGTTACAGCACATGCGCAGTAGTTTTTAGCATGCCACCTGCACGCGACCCACTGCGTTCTCTTCTGTCTGGACTCACACCTTTCCTAGCAATATTCAGATGCCCGCTAACGATGATGGCGGGTGGAGTCTTGGGTAGCTCTCAGATGTTTTGTTTCCTGGCAGAGCGGGAGTGAAATAATTTGGGGAAATTTCACTTGGGGTGTGTGTGTGTGCTGCAAACAATGATGAATGGGTCTCTTATTCTGATGCATGGTTCTGTTTCCTATGGGGAAGGGGTGTAAAAGAACCACCCAGACAGACAGCTGCTAATCTGTTTTCACGAGCCCACCTTCCCCTCCAGTAGATCACTCACTGTCACGGTGCGTGGAGGTGAAGCAGAGTTTCATGTTATTCATTAGGCTTGAGTCCTCATTAGTTACTTCTTTATCAAATAAACACTGGACTCCACAGCCACAGGGAACAAGAGGCCACTTCATACTACACACAATGATAAATGTCTCCTGTGGCCCTAGATTCCAACTCTTAACATCTGTGATCTCCCCGTCTCCATGGCAATATAAAGTAAATAATAAAAATAGTCCAAATCCAGGAAGAGCACAGCAGGGAATGTCTGTCCTCAAGGAAAACAAATGCTCACATACCAGCGAGAGGACCCGTATGAAACTGAGCAGTTAATGGATGGGAAAACGTCCGTGAATGGAAAACAGGGACCGCAGCAAGCAGACCAAAAAAAAAGTCAGATTATTTGACAAAGCATTGTCTTCTTTCAGTGGGAGGCCTGAAGGGAACTCAGCTTCTTATATTCATGGGCTTGTACAGAATGTATTTTACATTTTGCACAAATGTGTTTTGAATTATAGGCTTGTTATGTTACATCGGGTTTAAAGGGAGCCGTAGATTATAAAAGTAATAGTATCAAACAAAGGGTTGAGATGCTGGTTTGGTCTTTGCCGCATAACTTCTTGCAAAGCTGTGCTCTGCCAACAAGACATCTGCGTCCCCCTGCCTTCTGCCTGATGCCCGGGACTCTTCCTGGAGTTTTGCAGAGGTCCTGGGTGCACACAGAAGCCTCTGTGGCTTTTCCATCTTCCCTGTGGTTGGGGCGAGAGCAATGAAACAGCCTTCAGAAGAGAAGAATGTGCCATTGGGGTGCAAGGGAACCCTGGGGATGGGCTAGTTTAAGAATGGAGATTTTAAATTAAGTTAACTTTCTGATTAACTATGTGACTTGGGACCTTTGCACGCAATGACCCTAGTTCAGCTCATCTAGAGAGGGAGGGAGGGGGGAGGAGTTGGGGAGGGGAGAGAGAGAGAGAGAGCATTCCTTGTATTCCTGCCGGCCCTAGAATTGTATAGCTCTATGACTTGAGCATGCTATATGATTTATTTTTTTTCAGCCTTTTGACTAAAGAGCTTGTAGCTTCTGGACTTACTATTTTACTATAACAAAAACTATGCATTGAATGCAACTGGTGTGTGTGTGTGTGTGTGTGTGTGTGTGTGTGTGTGTGTGTGTCTGTGTGTGTGTGTGTCTGTGTGTCTGTGTATAGTGAGAGGTGGGTGTGCCTTAGGGGAAAGCTGAAGGGTCTAGAAGCAACCCCGGCGACTAGCTGTGTATTTTTGGGAAAGTTACTCAGTCTTCCTTGGCTATGTGTCTTCATACCCATGGGGACAATGGTATTCACCTGGTAGCATTGCTGTAGGGGTAACTGTGGGGTTTAAAAGGCAGTAACTATTCTCTCTTAGCCGACTGAAGGCTAATACATCAACATTTCCATCATACAGACAGGATGCTAGGTATTTCTCGCAGGCAGCCTCAGTGCTTTGTGATGGGGTTTCTTTCCACTGGACCATGAATGTGAGCCGGCACTAAAGATCCACTGGTGGCTCTTCCTTTTGAGCTAGCTTTTCACTGTAATAGTTTCCCTCTTTCCCTTAGAAATACAGTGTAGTTAAGACAGCTGTAAGAGCAGTCCAAGGCTCTTAGTAAGGGGAAGCTTTCCTGTACGATTCCTGTAGACACGGGAGGTTTTCCCATGGAGCATTGCAATTGGAAGCCGGCTGGAAGAGAGGACACCTTTCCTTTGCTTCCTTCTTCCTCTCTAGAGTTTTCATTTCTCTCTCCTTTCTTCCTTCTAATCTTCTGGTCTCAGCATCATCTTCTTTCCCGCGCTGTGCTGTGTGCTCAGCAGTATGTCGCTGTCCTAAATCTTTCATTTCTCATCCCTCCTCCCTACTGCTCAACATGTCCCTCCCTGTTTGTTTCCTTTGTGCTGGGAGCCCTTTGGGGAGAGCAATCTTGGACAAATGGGCATGCTCTTTCTTCCTTCCTTCCATCCTTCCTTCCTTCTTATTCTTTTTGAATACAGGAAGATTGAACTTTCAAAACTGAATTTCCAAAGGGAGCCTATGTCTGAGAACCCAGCTGTTTTGGGTCTAGACCTATCACACTGAGACCTAACAATTGCCTGTGGTCACAGTGATCCAGGAGCTACCATACAAGGGAAGAGGGAGTCAGAGGGACTGTGGACTAGAAGGATGTGGTGGCTCAAACAAGAATGCCCCCCCCAAAGGCTCATGTATTTAAATACTTGGTTCCCAGTTGGTGGAACTGTTTGGTAAGGATTAGGAGGTGTGGCCTTATTGGAGGAGGTATGACTATGTTGAAGGAGGTGTGTTGCTGGGGTAAGTTTTGAGGTTTTAAAAGCCCATGCTATTCCAGTTAGCTTCTCTCTGCCTCCAACTTCAGGTAAGATGTAAACTCTTAGCTACTGCTCCAGTGCCATGCCAATTTGTCTGCTGCCATGCTTCCCACCATGGTCTTGGATTCATCCTCTGACACTATAAGCAAGCCCTCCATGATTTCTTTTACAATCTGTCTTGGTCATGGTGTCTCTTCACAGCAATAGAAAAGTAACCAAGGTAAAGGATAGGCGTTAACTGCAGAAGAGAAGAAAGTTGACTCGAGAGACAGATTTTTTTTTTCTTTTTTGGTTCATGGCTTCAGAAGTTTTGATCCATGATTTTTACCTCTGCTGCCTTTGGCAAGGCAGTACATCATGATGGCAGGAAGGAGAGAAAGAGGGAGAGAGAAACAGGTTTCAATATCCTTTATAAGAGTACAACCCCAGGGACCTAACTTCCTTACTAGACAAACCCCAAAGCTTAAGGGTCTTACCACCCCTCAGTACCAACATAGGTTGACAATCAAGCCTTTAACACATGGGTAACATTTAAGATCCAAACCAAAGCATTTGCATAATTATAACAGGGACTAAGTGAGAACACATATGTAAAATGCATCTAGGACATGCGGCATTTCTGTATCCAGGCCTGAGCTTTTAATATTTTAGGAAATTTTTATCTTGTGGGCATTGAAGGGTCAGTAGGACTTAGGGTCTTCCCCTAGTCCTCTTGTACCTAATTTGAGTTAGAAGTGAGATGGTGAGCTCTCAAAACCAGCCATACTTGGTACCCTCTGTCTTCGTTAGCTTCCCATTGCTATGTCAAAACATTATGACCAAAAGCAAGTTGGGTAAGGAAGGGTGTATTTCAGTTTACAGTTGTGTCCATCACGACAGGAAGTCAGGGCAGGCACTCAAGACAGGAACTTGGAGGCAGGAACTGAAGCAGAAGTCATGGAGGAGTTTTGCTTACTGGCTAGTTTCCCATGGCTTGCTCAGCCTGCTTTCTTATTATAACTCAGGACCACCTGCCCAGAGATGGCCCCACCCATGGTGACCCAGGCCCTCCCATATCAATCATTAATAATTAATAATCAATAAAATGCTAGGCAGACTTGCCCACAGGCCAGTTTTATGAAGACATTTTCTATCTTAAGAGTCCCTCTCCCCTAATGACTCTAGCTTGTGTCAAGTTGACATAAAACTACCCAACAAACCACCCCCATTCCCATCTGATTGACTAACAATGTAGGTTGTCAAGGCTAAAGGATCAGAAAACTGCAAACTCAAGCCGGTACTAAACCTCATGCCTGGTCTGTGTGAAGCCCCTTAGAAGGGGACAGCATGGCCTCCTAGGTGACATGTGGCATATCTGGAGACATATTTGAAGGCCCCAACCTTGGGGGTGGGGACCATGTTATTGGGGCATGGTGGGTGGCGGTTAGAGCTGTTGCTGGGCATTCAACGGGATGTTCCTGTACCAAACAACAACCATGCTGATATTAAACAAGCCCAGTTAGAGGTAGCAAAATCATTGAGGAAACAGAAAGATCCTCTCAGTGTCCATGTCCTCCTGGTTGTTAAGTCTGAGAAAAGCCTTGGAAGAGGACGCTTTCGATGGGATCTGCAAACCTTTTAACATTAAGCTGCTGTTATGAATTCAGAGGACCATGTTTGCCTTTTGAACAAAAACAAAAGATCTGTAGCCTCTTAAATGCCAAAAATACGCACAGGGCTTGCTCTGCAGTAGCGGAGAATGTGTCCATAAAAGGGATGGACTTTGCTGCCAGAGGGATTCCCTTCAAGGGTTTCCCTTGTGAGCCTGAAAAATCACTGGGAAATAGCGGGGCTAGCCAGCCGCTGAGTTCCAGCTGCTCGCCATAGCATGTTTAGATTTTCCCCCAGGGTGTGAGTGAAGAGGCTGCAGGGAAGGGAGCACTCTAGCCCTAAAAAGGCCTTGTTGAGGAACCAGCTGCTCTTTTCTTGGAGATTAACTAGCATTGCTGGGAAAGGCCGTTGAGAAAGGAACCCGGGATGTACACTCAGGAAGTTAGGAATGTAGACACATGGGGTTTGGGCTCAGCAAGATGAAGGTCTGGCCTCCAGCTCTCCAGAGCTGCGTCGTGACTCTGTGACCTTGCACAAAGAAAGGAAAATAACCAGAACGACTGAGCACCTACTGCAGGCCTGGGTTCATGTTAGTGCTGCATATGCAGAATGAGTTTGCTTTGTTTTTACAATAATGTGTTGAAGTGACTCGGTTAAATCATGCTGTCAGCAGCTAGCTAACTCAGCCTCGTCCATCTCCAGGGACCATGATTTTCCTCTCTACAATACTACCTCCCCAGATCCTCAGCCCCTCTGTGCCTCAGTTTTCTTTCTTGTTAAATGGACATATCTCGATACCAAAGGAGGGTAAGGAAAGAAAATCGAAAAAAAAAAAAAAATGCGTCGGTGTGAAGTTGTGCCTCCAGGGGGCGCTCAACATGCGGGCCTTTCCACCTTTCTCCCTCTTCTGCCCTGGAGGCTGACTCTGAGAACGTTAATCAGCCACTACAGGTGGAGGGAGGTATCAGTATATGCACAATCAGGGTCTTATGGTCACCCAGGCTTCTGGTGTCTGTATCTTCTTCCTTCATTCTGCATTTTCAGTCACCCCTCCTGAAACTAGCAGTTTAAGGATACAGATGAATTGCATTATTCCTGTTTCCTGACCAGGCATGATATTAGTAACCCCCCCCCCCCCGCAACACACACACACACACACACACACACACACACACACACACACACACACACTCCTAGGTTGTGCAATGCTCCCGCTTCTAACAGTTGGTGCCCTATGCATGTCAATCCTCTGTGCTCTGGTCTCATCCAACAAAATTCTACAACAAAAATGACAGGGAGGGTCAACTTGTTTCCAAGAGCAAAGGAACTCCTAATCCCCGGAACCTGTAAACGTTATCCCTCATCCCTAATGGGTATAACGGTCTTAAGAATCGAGATGAGCTCATCCTGGGTTATCTTGGTTGTTTATCTAGAATACCATCTTGGATGTCTTTCTAAGAGGCAGGCAGAAAGATATCAGACCCACAAAGGGACAGGGAGCTGTGAAGACAAAAGCCGAGACTGGAGTCATATGCCCAAGGAACACCAGATGTTACCAGCAGCTGGACAAAGCAAGAACTAGATTCTCTCTCAAAAAATTTTCCTGTATTTTCGCCGCTTCACTTAAAGTTTATAGTTTCTCTTTGTCAGCATCACTACTTTCCCTTCAGTTGGTATTAAATAAAAGAAGGCTACTTAACAGAAGGACTAAGATACTGTCTTAGTTAGGGTTTTATTGCTGTGAAGAGATGCCATGACCATGGCAACTCTTATAAAGGAAAACATTTAGTTGGATGGCTTACAGTTTCAGAGGTTTAGTCCATTATCATCATGATGTGACATGGTGGCATGCAGGCAGACATGGTGCTGGAGAAGGAGCTGAGAGTTCTACATCTTAATCCGCAGGCAACAGGAAGTGGGTATAGTTTAAGCATAGGGGACCTCAAAGCCTACCCCCACAGTGACATATTTCCTCCAGCAAGACCACACTTACTCCAACAAAGCCATACCTCCAAGTAGTGCCACTCCCTATGGGGGCCTTCTTTCAAACTACCACAGATACTAAGACAGTTGATCTGATCGTCAAATGCCCACAAAGTGACTAATGGGCAAATAGTGTAGACTGTGTGGACACCGTGGAAGGGACAGTTAGTTTATGTCCTTGGTGGAATGGCAGAGCATGAGATTTCATTACACAACATACAGAGTAGCAAACCATCTAAACATGTAGAGATGGTTTGTTTCTAGAAATTTCTTCTGATATATTCAGACAGCGCTGACCACAGATATGTGAAGGGGCCCTAGCGTGGGTGTGTGCCGTGACTGTGAGTCTCTGCCATTGTCAACCCCGAGTGGAGACATCAGCACCTTAGAGCCCATCCTACCTGCCTCAGCTCAGTCTCAGGGGATTGCAGGGCTCCAGTGAATGACGCCCTTTGCCTTCCTACCCGAGTCCTGACCAGAGGAAGTTCAGATGGGAGGAATGGCAGTAAGAGCAAACTAACAAGTAATTATTGATAAGAATGAGGGTTCCTGGTGTTGATACCAGGCTTTGAAGCCCCGCATTTGAACGACTCCCCTGAAGGCCTTGTCCTGTTGGACACCACAGACCTGGCCTCTCTAGACCTGCTGCTGAGAGAGAGGAAAGCTCAGCATGAAGAGGCAGAGGTGTGTCTGTTGCTACCCAAGAGCAAAGGGGGTGACTCTGAGGCTCAGTAGTGCAGAGAATCACTTCCTGTCTGAGTTACATCCAGGTAACTCAGCTCAAGTGTCTTTGGGACAAAATATTTTCTCTTGGAAACCAAAGAAGTGTTTCCTGATCCTCAATCCTCAATACTTCAATGCACTCATTGAAATCAGACACTCTATTTTGGATACTTATACTTTCTTCTTCTTCTTTTTATTATTATTATTAATTGTGTGTGTGTGTGTGTGTATTTGTACAGCACACTTATACCACAGCGTGCATGTGAAGGTCAGAGGACCACTTTAAGGAATCAGTTCTCTTCTGCTACCTTGTGGGATCCAGGGATTAAACTCAGGCCATTAGGACTGTGTACAAGCATCTCTTACCCACTAGTCCCTTTGTCAAGCTATACAACATTTTCCCCTCCTCTTCAGTGAAACACATAATGGATTTTATTATTGATAAGGCTGTTTCTGAAGAAAGAAACTTAATGATATCAGTTAAATATTATCATAATCATATAATTACTATACTTAACTCATCATCTTGATATCTAAGACAGAATATATGATACATATTATAAGTTTAATATATTAGTATACAAAATTGTAAGTAAGCATAAAAAAGTGTTATACAAAGTTATTTTTAGCAAGACATTATATTAAACTTTAAAAAGTTGCTGATATGAGCACTGTCGTGGCTGGTGCTATCAGACAGAAAGACCCTACTGGAACATATGGAACACAAGGAGATTGGTGGGAGAGAAAAGGGGCAACAAAGGCCATCATTATATTAAAATGTGTCCTATGAAGAACCAGTTCTTCAAATCATACTCAACATGCTGGATTTTTGCTTCTTTCGTTTTCTTTCCAATATCCATGAGGAAATCCATCCATCTTGTTTTTCAAGCATGCACCACATCGTACCACCCAAGACTCTTTGTTTAATGCCAACCATCTGGAGATGTGTTTGAGATGACTGTTTTCAGTTTTCATGAAGATGTGTGGTGTCAAGTAGATGCAGCCCACGCGTCTGTCTTTGAAGTGCCTGGGTACTGACACATCACCTCGGACAGCACGAGATTCCGAGTTTAGACATGTTAGTGTATTTGAAGGGATTTCGATGGAAAAACTCACTGCACATTAACAAACACCATTCTGTGTATTTGAATAACTGAGTTTAGATGGCTGTACTACTATGTAAACCTTAAAACTTATACTTGAGTGGTGATGACCACACGTGCATGTGATCTGGTGAGTGTATGTGTGTATCATGCAGCACACTTATTTGGATAATGCACAAATGTTCCTAAGGGGGTGATTTAATCCCCCCCCAGCCCTCCAGCCTCTGCATGTGTATGCTCCACCCTCTGCATATGTGTGTACAGCCCTGGAGGGAACTTCTTAGTGAAGCAAATTGACATACAATTGCCATGGGATTGCCAAATACTGCCCCAGGAACTCAGTTTACCATTGTTATTTCTCTAAGGGACATTAATGTTGAATTTAGAACTTATGATAACCTTTGTACCATCTGGTACTAGACAGTGCTGGGAAGTAGAGAAGGGAGTCCCTCAGAAGAAACTCTTGAATCAAATGGGTATGTCATCAAAAGCATGGCAATATTCCCAAGGATGTGACTGCATCTCTTGTTTCCCAGGGTGGTACTTAGATGAAACAGCCTCCAGGTGGAGTGAATAGTGCTGCACAAAAACTTAGGTCTTTGTTTTTTAATCCTCTGATAAAGGTATTACTTCTGGGGTTCCTGTAAGCCTAGCTGGGGTACTCACTACAAGGGGTCTGATGGAGTCTTGAACAGTATCCTATACAAAACACATCATGGGTGCTGATGCATGTCATGTTTTTGTGGTGACATTGGTTGAGGGATACTTATCCAAGAAAAAAAAAGAATCCCAACAAGACACTGATCAAACATGAGTAAGAGTCTTCATGGTGGACAGAAAAGGGTGCTGAGACGGGATCTCACTCAAAAGGAAACATCCTTTACCAGGGACTTGCGGCTCCAAAGCTTCTAGCTCACAGAACCTTCCTCGGGAAGTGGGAACATAAGCCTTCTCCTGGTATCTAACAGTAGAGGGGAACTGAAAGCAAATGTTGCCCTCCCTTTCATTTTGAGTCACAGAGACCCCAGAGTGAAGTCACATATTCTTTCAGGTAAACAAAATGACTTCCTTTTCCCATCTCCTAATGAAAAGCTAAATGATGCCAATGGTTGATGGAGTCTGGACTGACTGATGGTGACGTCAAGATGAATTTAACCATGGCCTTCAATCCTTACAAAACTGAGACTGATCATTCTTTGTCGGTAGGTACTTTACAGAGAAAGTGGTTCTCGATACATTTTTAGGTATGTTCCTCGGGGTTCACAACCTCTTCACTCTGAAGAATCAGTGAGTGATGAGATTTCTGACTCAGTCAGAAATTTCTGACTTTTCTAATCTATCTCCTACTCCCCATTCTTTCTTCTTCACTTTTAGAAATCCCTTTAGATTTGATCGAATCTTGTCGTACTTTCTTTTCTATTTTAACTTCTAGGATTTCCATCTCCTTATTCTGTGGGCTCAATTCTCTGTTGTTTTAGCAGTCCTTCTTCAGTAATTCCTCTCCAGCTCTCTCTACTCTTCTGTTTAGTCTAGCTGGTGGATTTTCCCCTGTGCATTTTGTTTCTAGGCTTTCTGTTTGGCTCTTTTAAACATCTGTCCTTTGGTCATGGTGCCCTGTGTTTTCCTTTGCTTTTGTGACATCCTTAATTGTTCTAAACATGTTGACTTGGTACTCTCTTTCGGATTACTCTGTTACTTCAGCTTCTCTCGAGGAAGGAACTGGTGTTGATGAATTCTGCCGTCCGTGGCATCCACTGGCTCTTGATGGATTGTTTCCTTCGGCATTTGTAATGTCTTTTATTGTGATCTCATCTCATGTGGGGCTGGAGTGTTCCTCCGACGTTACCTTGTAGTTTGAGTTGTAGAATGTCTCTCTAGAGTGTTTTTATAACTCCTTTTGCCAGACATTCCAAAATATTATTAGCCAGGGACCAGTTTTTACATTAATTTCTTGGCTTAAAAGTTTCTGGGCTATTTCAGTAAAGTAGTTTCTAAAACTAAATTTGTGTGAAGACCCAGATTTGTGAATTCCCAGCAAATGCTTTTTTTTCCCCCCACAAATGAGTTTCCACTCCATCTTGTGCTAGTTGCGGCCATTTCCTTCGCTGGTGCATAGACTCTCTGACAATTCATAGGCTCCCTGGCAGTTCAGGACTGCGAAGCTCTCACTTTGGGCAGGAATCTCATATCTTCATCTGTGCAGGCCCAAAGCCGTGTGTCCTACGGTCATTCAAATTCACATTTGATGTGAAGATGTGTGACCTGCTCCAATTCCAGGGAAAGATGAAGCGTCGACTCAGGCTTCCTTACTTCATTCCTTCTCCTGTGATTTCCCTTGCTCTCTTGTCATTTCAGTTTTGATTTAGTTTTTTGTTTTGTTTTGTTACATTTTTATCCTGCAATACTAGTCATAGCTGAAGGGAAAGTTTTCAAGTTATGTCAGCCTGCCATACTGCCATAATTCATAGATTCTGGGCTGTGCTTTGTGGGTTTTATCTGTACACTATTAGATTAGGATCTTATGACTTCATGTTAAGACTTCTATCGTAGTCCTCTGAAATACCTTCCTTCAAATAACCTGCGATAACATCTCTCGGGTGGGTCTTTCTCAAATACCACTTTAGCCATGTAATTTGCTAGTGTAGAGTTCTTAATGAGCCCCATGTTACTTGTGGAATCAAGTCTAGAGCCCCTGTCCTTGCATTTAAGGTAGACTATACCCAGACTCCAAATAAATATATTTTCTGTTAATTTGAGTGATTTTTCCCTCTATTAACAAACTATGCATACATTAAATGGCCAGATGGATCCTTAACTATAGTACTACTTTTTTTTTTCTATTTTAGAATGGATGATATCAAGCCTTGCGTTGCCCTAAATCTTAACACATGCCCTGATCCCAACAGTCCCTCCACCACTACCTGTTTCCTTACTCATTTTAAGATAGTCTATGTATTCCAGACTTTCACGAACTCTGATTTTTCTGCACCTGTTCAATTGTTGGTATTATAGGCATGTACTACCATGCCCTACTACAATAACTACTTTTCAAATTTAATTACAAATGGGCTATAAGTCACTAGATTGGAGGTCATGGACTTCTCACACATGGGGTAGAAATTCATCTTGAATAATTTGAGAAGCTTGACTGTTTTCTATAATCTGTAATAAATAAAAACTATGTTGAAAAGATCAGTCCATAGATTGTAACACGAATAGTTACAAACAGAACTCCAGGTATGAATAAAGCAGGCATGTGCCTGATGACAATACCTTACTTTAGACCTGGTTGTAGAATGTGTATTTGGGCAGTAGTACAGTGCAGCGTTTGTCTGTAGAGCCTTGATAAATAAAGCCATACAAGATTAAAGCAAACACACAAGGAAACAAGGCAATCAAGACAAATATACATGAGATGTGTGAAACTGCCAACAGGGTAACACAGTACACTGCTATACCAAAGCATTTTATGAGTAGAAAGGGCACATTCTAAAATTATAATTAAAAAGGATGGTCATGGGACTGGGGAAATGCCTCAGTCAGTAAAGAGCTCGGCCTACAAGGGTGATCACTTGAGGTCAGGTACCCAGAGCATATGGAAAGAGCTGGCTATAACGGTGCACATCTGTAGCCTCGGTGCTGGGAGGCACAGAGAGCTGGCTCCCTGAGGCTTGCTGACCAGCCAGTCCAGTCAGCTGGTCAGGTCTAGGTTCACTGAGTGTCCCTGTCTCAAAGCAATATGGTGGAGAAGCTGTCATGGACATCATCCACTGTCAGTCTCTGGCCTCCACATGTACATGTGCACATGTGAAAACTCACAGAAATACCCACATGCACAAACACACACACACACACAACATACATATACACACTAACTTGCCAGCCATACCCTCTTTTTGATAGTACATAAGCTATCACACGATATAAAAACTTTGATATGCCAAGGGACACATGGAAGGAAACCTGTCAATCAGGAACACTTAATGTGACTTTTGTGTGAATGGGGAACATACTTCTATCATATTCAGAAATTAGGGAGGCTCTTTGTTGAAGCAGATAAATAACATGCCAAATGCATCCTTAATGTTGAATCCTAAAATGAGACTGTAAGAAAGACAATCAAAGCTGGGTGGTGGTGGATGCCTTGAATCCCAGCACTAGGGAGGCAGAGACAGGCAGATCTCTGAGTTTGAGACCAGCCTGGTCTACAGAGTGAGCTCTAGGATAACCAGGGCTACACAGAGAAACTCTGCCTCGAAAAAACAAGCAAACCAACCAACCAACCAAACAAACAAACAAACAAACAAAAAATGACAATCAAATTATCAAATGGTATAATTTTAGCTGGGCATGGTGACACCCCTAATAATAGTAATATCAGCTCATGAGAGATAGATGCAGAAGAATCAGGAGTTCTTAGGCTAGCCTCAGCTGTGTAGCAAGTTTGTAGCCTGGGCTACATGAGACACTGTCTCAAAACATAGGAAGAACTCATTTTATTCTTAAGTCCCCTGTTAAACGATGCCACTTAGGTTCCTTATGAATGACTTGTATGTAGAAATTGATATCCTCTTAAATATTAAAAGAAATATTAGAACCTCAGAAAAAATAAAAATTCACTGACATTCAATAATCTCATAGACCCGGTGTATCTTGACATCAGTAAGTTATTAAACTAGGTATTGTTAGTACAAGAGTAAAATCAGGGTACCACTCAATGAGTTCAAAGCTGTTTGGAAAGTCTCATCAAAAGGACTAGTGAATATATTTAAGTATGCAGAAGGTTCTTCAACTGAACTGCTGGGCTAGTCTTTCAGCCTTGTTTTGATCAAAATATTTGACGGCTTCCCCCGCGAAAGATGTAGTAGGCATGCTGATGGAATATACTGAGGACACAGTCTGGAGGGCTTTAAAGAAAGCTATCAGATAGGTGACAGAATCAAGATTTGAAACCATCTTGACATGTAGATATGCTGGGCCAATACTAACAACATTAAATGTAGTAAGAATAAACACAAAGTCTTGGTTTTAGGTCCAACAATAAATCATAAAAACACAGGATAAAGATCATGTAACTTGGCAGTGATTGATGTAAAAAGGCCCCAAGGGTCTTATTTGACCCAAAAAGCTTGATTTGAGCCAATAATGTGATAGGGCTCTATAGCTAAAGTTTTCCTGTGTCCCCCTGGCCCACAGTCAGGACAAATCTCTCTCACCCGCCAGTCCTGCAGCCACTTGGACCCAAATAAACACACAGAAGCTTATATTAATTAACAGGGCTCAGCCATTAGCTCAGGCCTACCACTGACTAGCTCTTACATTTAAACTCAGCCCATTTCTGTTCATCTATATGTTGCCACATGTTCCGTGGCTTTACATGCTGCTCCCTGGATGGTGGGCTGGCGTCTCTTGACTCAGCCTTCCAGCCTTTTGGCCTTCCCACTATTCTCTTTGTTTGCTTATCTCACCTATACTTCCTGCCTGGCTGCTGGCCAATCAGCATTCACAGCATACAGAACGCTATCCACAGCAGGGCTCCATGAACTTAGACTGTATTAGCAGGAGCATGGTGTGGTGGTTGTGAGAAACACCAGGCTCTGAACTCTTCAGATGGAATCTGGAAGCTGTGTTTAAATTCTATGATGTTGGAAGGGTGACAAACAGAGACTACATAGTGGAGGCATTGAGGATGGTGAATACAGATGTCTTCTGACTCTGGTCCCAAGTATGCTGATGGCGACCTTTCAGTACATGTCACACTCCTCCAGCATTGTGACACACTAGATACCACCCTCTATTAACAAAGGGTTAATAATTTCATCGCCAGATGCTTAACAGTTACATTCATTGGGTCTTTACCAGATGCAAGGTACTTCTCTAAATGTTTTGTATGTATTATTTCATTCCACTGCAGTTTCATGAAACAGACTCTACAAGGGGCTCAACTTTATGAATAAACTGAGGTCTACAAGATGAAGTTTCCTAATAAATTATGAGGTCAGGAACAGATTCAGGCAGCTTGGCCTCTACCATCAGCATTCTTTATCCAAATGCTCTATGAATGCTCAATGAAGCTCAGAAACTCTCCAGCCTCAAGCACTCAACTCATGCACCATCGTTTTAATGGAAGGCACACACATAGCCCATAGAAACCAAGTCACAGAAAACAAACGAAGAGAGGCAGGCTACTTCCTGAGCTGTGTGGGTACTTGACTAGTGCCCACTGTGTAAGAGAAAAGGTACACACATGGTTCTGACACACCTAGACACCTATATTGACAGTCATATCAGCAAGAAGAATCTGATTTTTCTTCACAGTTAGCTTACATTTGACATTTTAAAAAAAAACCAAAACCCTGATGTCCTGTAATCCTTCAAATTGCCTTGTGAGCTCAGCATAACAAAGTTTGAAATGATGAAAGAAGCCCAGAAATGCTACATTTATTCACCCACTTACCTATTTATTCAATAAATATTCACTGTCTATTTTGTTTCAGGAATTTTGCAAAGATCACACGCACAGTACCAATGCTATTTCCCTTTCACAGGTAAAAATAAAACAAACAAGCAAATAAATAATGGGAGCACTGCATATTGTGTTAGCGCTGACATTGATGTATGGAAATGGCTATTGATGTTCATGGCCACACACACACATATGCGACATGTCCAAGACCCATGTTTCTAGAAGGGGTAGAATTGAAGCAGTCTGCCTTGCTGTCTCACGGCTAGATTTTAAGCACTAGTGTGCTGTGAAGGAGTTGGAATAATATTTAGTGTTTGAATAATTAGTAACTGAGGTCTTGATGCTTATTGTGATGTTCTCATAGCTGAAAGATAGGCTGTGTGAAAAAAATTCAATATGACATTCATGCAAAAGAAGGTCATTGCTAACAAAAGGGATAAATATAGAAATAATGAGATCACTCTTGGAGAAAGCTTTGTATCTTTGGGGAAATGTAATTGGTATGGGGAGGGGGGAGTTGTAGGGAGACATTTTCCCCTGTGGGCTCCAGGCACTCCAGGATTCCAGCTTTCCCAGCTGTCGAATGTCTCAGAATGTGTTTGAATCCCAGTGTGCTGTGAGCAGGAGAACAATAGGCCCTTGCCAGCAGGAGCCTGGTGGGACCTGTCCAGGATCTCTGATGTAACTTAGCAGGCCCAGGCCTAGGAGATAGAGAGTTTAAAGAGTCAGCAAGGTGGCTGAGTGAGTAAAGGCCTTTTCTACCAAGGCTGATGACCTGAGTTTAATCCCTAGCACCAATATAGCAGAAGGAGAGAACCAACTCTTGCAAATTGTCCTCTGACCTCTACATGCATGCTGTGGCATACATGTGCTGCACACACACACACACACACACACACACACACACACACACACACACCATAAATAAATGTAATAAAACTTTCCTAAAGAATAATTAGAAGCGTAGATGTTGACATTGCAGGCTCCTGGGAGCAGGGATCAGCTGGAGACATAAAGCAGACACAGATTTCTCTGCCTTTCTTACAAATATCTGCCACCTCTACTTAATTGCCAGCAAAGGCCATTCCAAGTGACTTCCCCAGCCCCTTCTCTTCTGAAAGGCAGAGTGGGTGTGTCACCGACCCTCTTCCTGCAAATGAGCATTTCTCTAAGGTTAGGACTGCAGAGAGAGCTGGGCAGTGGAGCCCCATGAGAGTCAACAGTGGGAAGACAGGCAGAGCAGGGCTCCCCCACCTCTGGGACTCCTGCAGCTTCTCCCTGCCTCCCTTTTTTGCCTCATTTTGCTTACCCTTATATAGCTGTGACCTGGTCAGTTCACACACACACACACACACACACACACACACACACACACACACACACACACACACACACAGGTTAATATAAAAATCTCCCAAGAAAGGTCTGATAAGCTTAGTAAAGATTTCCCCTACCTCCTTGGAGACCGTAGTCACTTCCATATTACTTGGAATTTCTTTTTTGTTTGTTTTTGAGAGGGAGTTTCATTTAGCCCAGAATGACCTTGAACTCACTATGAACTAAAGAGGACCTTGAATTTCTGATCCTCCTGCCTCCACCTCCTGAGTGCCCAGGTGACAGGGACATGGCACCATGCTTGGTTTATGAGGAGCTAGGAATCAAACTCAGGTTCTTGACCACGCTAGGCAAGCACGCCACCAACCAAACTACCTTTGCAGCCTTCTCAAGCATCTAAGCAGAGACTCAGGGAGGAAAGACAACTGTGTGGGTCAGCAGGTAGTCTTGGGGTTTAGCTCCCTGGCTTGGTCAGCTTCCTCTACAGGGCAGCATCTTCAGCTTTAAGTGCCAGAGAAGGTTTTGCTCCTAGTGAGAGGAGGAGGAGATCAGAGAGGAAATAAAAGCACAAAAATGAACAACAAAGAATTCCTAAAGGTCTCATAAGTAGTTCAACTATGTACCAAGATATAAATATTTAGCCAAATTAGTACTTCAAGTGCATCCCATTTCCAAAATGGATGTTTCTAAAACTTTGAAGCTTTTCGGCTCTTGACAACCTCAGGCAAATCTGAGAGGATCGGGGGCTTGGGGTTCACTTCTTCCTCTCAGAACTCAGATAACACTGACTTCTCCCCCATCTAACTCCCGGCAAAGCAATCTGGTTGATTGTTGGCCATTTCTTTCCAAACAGATGACTTCTGTCCGCAATGACTCAGCTTAGCATTTTGTCAATGAATAAGCAACACATAGCCACTCAGCTTAGCATTTTGTCAATGAATAAGCAACATGCAGCCACCGCTAGAAAACATTAGTGTGGAGCCAGCCGGCCATGCTTTAATAGTGTCAAAGGACATGATTACCATTGTGTAAAGACTTTAATTGGCTTTATTTTCAAGTCTAGAATTGGGCAACACTTCATTCCATGGGGGAGATTAAGTTGTCTGCTGTGTTCAGCAAAGGAGGTTGGTTTGTAGAGAACAGAAAAAAGCAGAAACAAAAAACAAGAAGCAGGCTAGTCATTTTCCTTGGTTAATAAGTGAAGGATGCGGAAGGGAGAGAAAAATGTGGAAAAATAACTAATTGGTTATCATTTGGTTATGCTTCTTGTGTAAGGTTTTAGGCAGAGAGATCTTGATTATCATAGCAATTGAAATTGCTGTGCCTTAGAAGGTTAGATTAACAGTTCAGTTTAGACCAAATGAACTCCATTTTTAAAAGTTTTTATTCTGGTGTATATACAAGAAGCTTAGTCCCAAACTATGGCAGCCTATAATGTTAAAAAAAACAAAAAAAACCAAAAAACAACCAACTATTCATTTATTTATTTTGTGTGTGTGTGTGTGTGTGTGTGTGTGTGTGTGTGTGTGTGTGTGTGTGTGTAGCTTTCTCATCCCACCAGCCAGCTCCCAAATCACAACACAGAGATTTCTTATTAATTACGAAAGCTCAGCTGATAGCTTAGGCTTGTTTCTAATGAGTTCTTATAACTTAAATTAACCCATATCTTTTAATCTATGTTCTTTTACATGGCTAGGTTATCTTTACTTTATAAAGCTCATGCTGCTTGCTCTGCATCCCTGGTGTCTCCTCATGTCTCCTCCACTCTTCTTCTTCCCAGAGTCCTTTCTGCCCTGAAAATCCTGCCTAGCTATTGGCTGTTCAGCTTTTTATTAAACCAACCCAATTGAAACATCTTCACAGTGTACAAAAAGATTATTCCACAACAATTTTGTGTGTGTGTAGAGGGGCTGTGTGCAACTAGGCATACATGTGGAGAGCAGAGGACAACCGGCAGGAGTCAGTTCTCTTCTTCCACTGTGTGGGTTCTGGGAACTGAACTCAAATCATCAGGCTTGGCAGCAAGCACCTTTACCCACTGAACCATCTGACCCTCTCTTCTAATTTTTAAAGCAGTGGCCATTAAACTACCTGTATTTCATGTGGTGTGTGTGTGTGTGTGTGTGTGTGTGTGTGTGTGTGTGATGTGTGTATGTTTTTGTATGTGCACACGTGTGTGCATAAGTCAAAGGTCAGCAACAGAAGTCTACTGCTCCCCACCTTATTTTTTGGATGGAGTATCTCACTGAACCTGATGCTCACCAGTTGCCTAGGTTGACTGGCCACTGAGCTCTAGGGGTCCTCCTTTCTCTGTCCCCCACCCCTGGGATTACAAATGAGTCCCTTTGACTTCTCATATGAGTGTTGGGGATTTGAGCTCAGGTCCTCTTGACCCCACAGCAAGGGCCTTCCCAGGGAAGCCATCTTCCCACCTCCAAACCCCGTTACCTGCATCTTCATCTGTGGCAATGCTGTAGCCTCATTTCACTCTCGCTGAATTTACCTTCAGGATTTGCATGGCTTCATTCCTGCAGTTTCTCCGGAATGTAGGATTTACCTGATTTGGCAGGGATCACTAGTTTCCTGTACAGAAGTGTTAACATTCATAAAAACAAGGAATATTTGCATATGATCTTAAAGCAGTTGATTAATTTCCCCACTACAGTCTTCAGGTAAATTCAGAAAGGGAAAAAAAAAAAAGGTCAATTGGATCCACTGTTAAGTGTTCAAGTCTAGATGGAGCTGGACCCCCCCCCCTTTTTTTTTTCTGCAGCAGCCATGGTTGAAAGTGAGGTCAAAAAAAGAAGGTACAAGAACAAAGCCCCCATGGTGAGCCCCTTGGCTGGTGGGACCTTTTCTCCAGTAGCACATCATTGTTCTTCAAAGTCAGAAGAAACTCGGTTATTCAAGAAGACAATGGTGCTGTTACACACACACAACTATTACTTTTCTAGAACAAGAAAAGTGGCCAAGAAACTATTCAAGTCGGCATTAGGGAATGAAATCTTTTGCTTTTATTCCCAGGATGCAAAACTAAGGTCTGCCTCCAGATGTTCCCTAATGGATGTAGTGTGGGGCACATCATGCTGGCTACTTAACAGAAAAAACTGGGGATTCTGCCTCTTTAGATGGTTGGGAGGATGGATACATTTCTCTCAGGCAATATTCCTGGTGTTCAGGGTGGGGAGTGATGCAGAGAGGGGTGGGTGGAGAGAGCTTGAGAGAGCAATTTCATTGTGGGGGGGGGCATATTGAAAGCACGGGTACACTGGAGTATATAGGCATGACTGGAATCAGTCTGAAACGACCATGGCAAGCTAATCAAAGCCATTTCAATAGAACAAGATGCTTTACCATGCATGGATCCGTCTAGTACCGTGATAACTATCTGCAAGTGCTTCCCTGAAGGGGTCTCATCTTTTCTTTGGTAAAATCTTATGTCCCTGCTCTGCTTTGGGGTGGCAGATGCCTTTCTCTCTTTGCTCTTGTGAGGGCAGTTGGAATGTCTTTTCTTGTAGGAACACCTACTTCCCTGGACTTCTCTGCAGACCCACAGAATCTGACTTGCGCCTCTTCTGACGTCTATGTCACTGAAGTATCTAGCACAGAGATTCGTGTTTGCATCTTATTTCTCCTGGTGATTTGCAAGCCTTCAGATGAAGCTTTCTGATACATTGTAGAATGCATATCTTTGATATTTTTAGAACCTGGTACTTTGTAGGCATATTGCAAGTTCATGTTTCATCAATAAATTAATGCATCTGAAGCCAGCTCTATAACAATAGCCTGTAACCTTTTACAGAAAAGAATAGAAAATGATTAAAACTCCATGTTGGCAGCTAGATGTAGTCATTCACAACAAGAATCCCAGTACTTGGGAGACTGAGGCAGGAGGAAGGTTTCCAGTTCCATACCAGCCTGAGCTACAAGTGAGACCCTGTCTCAAGAAAACTAGCAACAGAAACCACTATATTCTCAATTAGTCAAACAAACGCCTCTTTTTCCTTCTGTCACAATTCGGAATCAAACATTTTATGTCTGGTCAGAATTGATTGAGTAGTTTAGAGTTTAATAGTTTAAGTAAACATTTTCTTTTTCTTTCATTTTTTTCCCTCTTCTTTTGGAACAAATGAAGCTTTGCTGGACAAAAAGAAAAAAAAAATATCTGGGTTGGGAGAAACTGGGTGGGGTGAGTTAAGCTTGCATTCCGCTACTGGGTTTAGTTGAAAAATACCAAGCTCCGTCCGGATGCCTCCCTCGCACTGAATTCAGAGGTGTCTTCCCGAAGAATTGAAAGCAGAGAGATTTGGGGGCTGAAACTAATCTGAACAAAAGGTAACGTTTTAAATCAAAACATCTGCCAGAGTGCCAGAGGGGTGCATTTACCTCGGATTCCAAGGGGCTGCTGCAACTCAGCTCTCAGCCCTCACATTCTTCTCTGATAAAATTTCCATGCTTTTGTTAAATAAATAGATAAATAGATAGATGGATGGATGGTCGGATGGACAGACAGATAGGAAGGGGAGGTGTCATTTTGCCAATCTGCAGAAGTAGAAACTTAAAACACAGATCAGCTTCTTTTTGTGTGCTCTTAAGTCCCACCTCCCGTGTGCTGACTAGTGATGTGGTCACAATATGCAAACAACTCCTGTTTCCTGCTCAGCATCCAAGATTTGGAATGTTGTAGAAACCTTTTCATTGTAGGGATGACAGCAGCTATCTACTATGCTCTTGGGGTTTGATGCAGAAGCTTTGGTTATTTGGGGTTGGCTGGAGAGTCAGTGTGAAGAGTTGAATTGGGGTGGATATATCTCTGGGAATAGTACTTCTGGGGTTCAAACCTTGTATTCATATGTACAGCACTGATGTTTGCTATTGGGTGTTTCTCCATGCCACTGTCTGAATGCTTGCATTCTCTTAAAACTCATATGCTGAAATCCTGTTCCCCAAGGTGGACGGTGTTAAAAGATGAGACCTTGGGGAAGTGGTAGGTCATGGGGCAGAGCCTCATGAGTGGGATTCATGTCTTTATTTTCATAGGTTAGAAAGTGACCCCTTAGTATTTCTACCACATTAGGACACACACAGCAAAAGAGCCTTCAACAGGCCCCAAATCCACCTTGATCTTAGTCTTCCCAGCCTCCAGAATTATGAGATGTAAATTTTTGTTGTTTATAAACCTCACTGCTCGTGGTATTTTGTTATAGCAGTTCAAGTGAACTAATAAAAGCAATGTGGGGCTAAGGAGTCAATGTACTGCTTTAACACCTACCTAAAATACCAACATAATTCTGGATGCTAATCAGTAGAAGCTAGTAACATTTGGATAACCATGCTAAAAAAAATGCCTAAATTTGTTATGTGTGGACAGTTGGTGCTAGTGGGAACTCTAGGCAAGCTTCAGTCTTCTCAGAGAATGCCTCATGGTCTAGAACAGAGCTTGATAGAAATATAAATGGTTATGGCCATTCTTATGACTGACATCTCACACAAGGGAATGTTGGGAACAAGAGAGTCAGTCCTTGTGGCAAAATGTGGAGAAGTAGGCTGTTGACATCTTCATCCTAGAGTTTTGTTGAAGGTAGAACTTATAAATCATGAGAATGGATGTTTAGCTGAGGCAACTTCTAAGGACTGTGTTGAAAGTGTATTCTGCTGTCTCTTATCTGTCTATGGTAAATTACCAGAAGCAATAGGAGACATAAAGATAGAATTATTAATTAATAGGTGAGCAGAACAACATAGCTCAAAAAAATTATCCATCTGTTTACATTAAGAAAATGATCAAACTTGTTTGGAAGAGAACACAAGTGAAGCTGAGAAGTGTTTCACAAGAGGATTGTCCTGGTTAGATTTAACTGTCAACTTAATACAGCCTAGAGTCACAGGAGAGTCACAGTTCTCAATGGGAGAACTGCCTAGATCAGCTTGGCCTGTGGGGAGTCAATGGGGAGTTATCTTGATTGTTAATTGTTGTAGGAAAGCCCCACCCACCCTGGGATAATAGTCCTGAACTATTTAAGAAAGCTAACTGTTGTTTGTTTTTTAATTCTTTTGCTCTTTTGATGGGCCTGCCACCCAGCTCCCAAATAAATCACACACAGAGGCTTATTCTTAATTATGAATGCTCAGCCTTAGCTTGGCTTGTTGCTAGCTAGCTTAACTTTAAATTGTCCCAACTACCTTTTGCCTCTGGGCTTTTTTTTTTTTTCTATTCCTGTACACTTTTCTTTCTTACTCTATGGCTGGCCCCTTGCTTCTTCTTTGGTCTTCTCCATTCCTCCCAGTTTTCTCCTTCTGTTTATCCTCTCTGCCTGCCAGCCCTGACTATTTCTCTCTCCTGCCTCCATGTTGGCTGTTTGGCTCTTTATTAGACTATCAGGTGTTTTAGACAGGCACAGTAACACAGCTTCACAGAGTTAAACAAATGCAACATAAGCAAAAGTAGGTGGTGGCACATGCCTTTAATTTTAGCTCTTGGGAGGCAGAGGCAGGCAGATCTCCAAGTTCAAGGCCAACCTGGCCTACAGAGTGAGTTCCAGAACAGCCAGGGCTACACAGAGAAACCCTGTCTTGAAGCCCCCGCCAAAAAGGAACGTATCTTAATATTCTACAACAGCTAACTGTGTATAAAATCCCTGCAAGCCAGCTAGCAAACAGTATTCTTTGTGGTTCCTGCCACACTTCTTGAGCTGTGAAATGAATTCTTTGGATGAAGGTAATGCTGTTCGGAATAACAAGCAGGCCTGCCTTCAGGTCTCTGCCTTGACTTCCCTCAGTGATGAACTGTGATGTGGAATTATAAGATGAAATAAACTCTTTCCTCCCCAGGTTGTTTTGGTCAGAGAATTTCACCACAGCAACAGAAAGGAAACCAGAACCAGGATGAGTATGGATGAACATCACAATGGTTCTAGATGACCGGGAAACTAGCCAGGACCTGTAATCCAAGGCAATGGAAGCATCGGCCAGAAGGCATTCAGAGATTGTTAGGAAGTGCCAAGGCCTACCTTACACAGCCTTGTCAGGAGAGGGCCTCTGCAGCCCCGTGCGTCCTCACATCCAGTATGCCACCCCTTGATGTCACTCTCCATCACCACATCTCTTGGCCACACCAGATCTGCCTCAAAAGGACACGGTGTGGTAGGCCTTGTGGTCAGAAAAGGCATGGAGGTGTGAGAACTTCTACCTAGATTTCAAAGTTGAGTCCTGGGGCCCAAGCCAAAGACAAAAAGAATGTCTCCTGTTAGGATAGTGACCAGTAGAGCATCGTAGAGCAGAATATAGACACCAGGACCAAATGTGAAAGCTATCAGCTTAGGAACTGCAGCGTCTCCTCATAACTCCTTGGAAAAGCTGGTTCTCTGCATTAGAGCCATGTTTCAGTGATTACAGTTAACACAGTATTCAAGCTACTTCCAGGCACCTTCTCTCAGAAGGGAGCGTCATACCTATGCTTCTTAATATTAAAAAAAAAAAATCTGTCATCTGAAAGTCCAAGGCACTTGTGTGATTGTCCTTACACTTTACATTCCTAGCTGGTAAAAACTAGCCTACTTCCACTTTCTTCTGAAGACAAGACACAGTGTTGAAAATTCTCCCCACATGTGATTCCTATCTATGAGCAGTTGTAAGTCTTACTTCTGTACTACTTTGTCAACTCTTGGGAAAGTGTGACGGATTTTTCTCCCTCTGACCGGAAGTCACCTGTGCTCTTGTCTAACTGTCCACCACTGTGGTTTTCCCATCACCAGGTTACACATGAGGAAACCTTCCTGATGCGCAGGGCCATCCAGGCTCGCCTGTTGCTTGAGAACAAGGCATGCTCTTCCATCCCTTTGTTTCACCTTGGCGTTCCTTCCCATCATCTCTTTGAAAACACATGCTGCTGCGCTCTCCAGCTTATGCTGAACTTTATCGTGCACACTTGCCAGGTTAGGGAGACACTGTGGACTAACACAGGCTTTGGACTTGATTGACCGTGTCAAAGTCCCTGTCTTTCTTCTGATCATCCATATGTGTCCTGATGCAAGTGGCTTAACTTCTATCAGCCTCATTTTTTGAATCTGCAAAATAGAAACAATAATAGTACCTGTTTGACAGTACTATTTCTAAGATTAAAGAGATACTTCAGGGCTGAGGATGGGTCTAAGAGTTAGAGCATGTCTAGGATGTGCAAGTACCTGGGGGGTTCAAACCCCACGTGAAAGAGAGTTATTATTAATATAAAGATTTGGAAGCTGTATTATTTCCATCTTCTTTCAAATATTACTGAGGTACACATTCCCAGGTACCTCTCATATTCTCACTCACTGGCACAACTAAGCTTTGCTTGCTTCTGCAGGGACCACTACCAAAAGTTTATCAAAGTGGTGGTCTTCCGCCCCCTTTAATGTTTTCCCATCGCCTCTACTAGTCTCTGGCTTTTTCTGGCAAGAGTCTACTATTGTTTATATTTCAAACCATGGCTTTAGCTTCTAAATCGTAAATTTCATAATCATCTCTTTGACTGAATATTCAACTCTTCCTTTCCTCCCCAAGTCTCCACTGTCTGTTGAGAACGTTATCGGTCTATCGTCTGTAGGGTGAGTCCTTCAATTCCTTGATCACTTCTTATCAAACAGCATCATTCATGTGGCATTTTGAACTCAAGATGTGCCAACAGGAGACAGCAGGGAGCAAGTTAATGGGGACCCTTAAGCAGCAGTTGCATCAACAGGAACAGACCTAAGGACTTCATGGGGTAGCTCTCAAGAGCCTGGTGATCTGTCTTGGGTCAGCAACTTAAAAACAGAATGCTTGTTTCATATAGGCTAAAATGGGGAGTGTGGAGCCTGCCAGCTGTCTGCACTAGGCCAGGGAAATATATTAGAAAAAAAAAGATAAAATAATTCCCAAGCAAGTTGCTTCACATTCTTTGTGTCTGCCTTTGTTTATACAGTTCAAGACTATGGGGGATAAATGATTACTTTAGCATACAAAGGTTTGGCTTTCATGTGGGTTATCCCAAACCATTCAAATTAGGAAAGGAAAACTATATACTGTACAGCGGTGGCCTCATAAATTCATTCCTAAGAGGCAGAGAAGAGGTATCACGAGTGGGGAATTTCACATGTGTCCATGCATGCGCAGAGCTCAGGCTCCCAAAGATAAACGTGTCAAGAATGTGCAGTTGCTGCTGACTAATTACGCAACTTACATTTCTGCCCATAAATGCTGAGGCTGATTTATGTCAGATCAGACTATAAATCCATTCTTTGCACCAATTATCAAAAGTATACTTTACAGTCTTGCGTATATTGCTTTCAGAGAGATGAGATGTGAGTTGGATCTGTGCTGAAAACTCTCAGGGCTTAGGGTGGGACGGAGTGTGTCTTGAGAAGACACATCTTAGAACTGAGCATACCGACATGGTGAGGACTTTGTGAACCTTAAGCCAGAAATCTCCTGTAAGAAAACAGAGAGAGTGAACACCTTGATTCTTCTGGGGTGGGTGGGCAAATAATTTCATTTATTAAAGTAAAAAGGTAAAATTATTCTGAGGAAATGGATTCCATCGTGTATGGAGGCAACATGTTCTAAGAGTGGCCATTGCCCACTCCAGATTTGCAGGTTCTTGGCAGGGCATCTCAGTCCTGGAGAATATCTGGGGGAGCTTTGAAAAACCTCAACATTTGGCTCCATCCAAAAAAATGTTAGTTTCACTGGTTGGGAATCAGCCGGGCATTTCTAGAAGCACTGACCCCGCCCACCTGCCCCAGAAGTAGCCCCGGCCAAGCAAGGACATCTGCAGGGATTCAGACAGAGCCATAGGTGCCATGCTTGTTCTCTCCTTGTTCTTTTCTGTTCTTCTCCATGTTTTCTCCTTAGTTTTCTACTTGACAGCATTAGCTCTGGGGGTAGAGGTGCATGCGAGCATGTGTGCATATGTTGGGGTGTGTATTCATGTGTGTGTGTGTGTAGGTCAGCAGTCAACTGTTGGTGTTATCCTCAGGAACCATTCACCTTGCTTTTTGAGACAGGGTCTTTCACTGGGACTTGAGGCACATCAATTAGGCTAGTCTGGCTCGCCAGCAAGGCCCAAAGATGTGCTTGTCTCTGCTTCCCCGGTGCTGGGATTTTACACACACACACACACACACACACACACACACACACACACACACACACACACACACACACGGCACATCAAGCTTTTCTATGTGGGTCCTGAGCATTGAACTCCAATCATCATGTTTGCACGGCACATACTTTACCAACTGAGCCGTATTAGCAGCCCAGCATTAGCTCTTCACTGTGGATTGTCTCATGTCTGCTAACCTATAATTTTGTGCTAGGCGATAGGGGGCCTGTTCCTCACTGCACTGCTCAGACGTCACAGCTCTGTCTTTCTGAGTCTGTGTCCACTCGGTTGTACCTGGTGACCTCCAGAATCCTCACCAGCGTGGCAAACTTCTTTAGTTGCATTGATATGAGGCAGGCTTCTGGGTTGGCCCTCCCAGTTGGGCTCTGCCTTCAGGTCCCTCCCTTTGCATTGTCAGCTGTGACTTCCATGAGATGGGACAAAGTTCCTGGTCTGTCCATTCCAACAGCAGCCTTCTTGTCATAGGGGGTAGCAGCAGAGAACCTCTGAATGAGACTAACCTGGCTCGAATAATAGGTTGAATGATCTCAACAGAGGGAAAAGGAAAGAGACCAGGTAGTCAGAAAGTAGGGGCTTGAGTTATGGCAAGGAGGAACGTAAAAAGGAAGGGGGAGAAGGATCCATGGGTTCAAGTCTCCTTTAGGGAAAGCCAGCTGTGTATTGCAAATGTTAGTGTGAGCTACTGTGGCGTAAACAACTGCTGTTGCCAGTTTGAAGACTCTATATCATACCTTCTTTTTTGGCTATGAACTTCAGGGCTGCAGCACGTCTTGTTCATGACCATTTATAGAACCCTGTCTAAGGTGAAAGCACAGAATAGATGTATAAATTGAAAAAAATAAATGAACCAGACGTAGTGACTCATACCTTTAATCCCAGCACTCAGGAGGCAGAGGCAGGCAGATCTCTGTGAGTTCAAGGCCAGCCTCGTGTACAGAGTGAGTTCCAGGACAACTAGAGCTAGAGCTATATAGTGAGACCCTGTCTTAAAAACAAACAAACAAACTAAACTAAACAAAAGACGCCACCAAAGACAAAAAAGAAAAAATGAATAAAACCATGCATATATTCTCACTTCCAACAATTTAAACTGAAACACACATTGACCCTTAAAATTAACTCCTTTGGATCCAAGAGCTACTTCTGCTAAGGGACGTGTACTCCTTGTTTTACATACATGTATATGTGTGTTGAGAGAGATGTAATCATGCTTTATGTATGTTTTATATAAAAGGTATCATCCTATAATATAGCTTATTAAACTTCTCTCATATAACAGCACATAAGACCCACCACATATGGACCCCATTTGCCATTCTACTAAAATACCGAACTCTTAACTATAGAGAGTTAAACTGTTTCCAATTTATGTGACAACAAACAATTTTGCAATGAATGGCTTGTATGTATGCATGGAAGTTTTTCTTTAGGAAAGATCAGAAGTCCAATTATTAGGCAATAGGGCATATGTGTGGTTTATTTAAATGGGTATTGTCAAATTTACTCAAGAATGTGAGAGAATATCATCTCAACCTACTAAAGATTAACATTTTATTCTAAAATATTCCCTTTTTATGCTTTTAAATATCTTTTATTATTGGTGTGATAAAAATATACTTCCTTGTTGTTTGAATTTGCATTCATTAATTTCAGGTAAGATTAGACATTGATTATTGTTAGTTGGATTTTCCCTATAATGAATCTACTTTTCACATCCTTTGTCCATTTTCCTAGTGGATGGATTGTTTAGCCTTTCCTTTTATAGATATGTGTGCATTTTAGTCAGAGAAACTTTGGCACATAGTTCACATTGTCATTTACCCAAATTGCTCCCCCTGGTGGTGGGCAGTATGTAGCCTGTAGCTATAGTTCTAGCAATAGTTAATCTTTTGTGACAAATGCGTAAATATTTTATCTGTATTTTGTCTCTTGTCTTTTAACTGTCTTATGGTATTCTTCATAGTGGAGAAGTTATTTTTTGCTTTATCTATCTATCTATCTATCTATCTATCTATCTATCTATCTATCTATCAACTATTTTTTTTTTTTATATGTGTGTGCCACTGTGCACTGGCTGAGGTCAGAGGACAACTTTCAGGAGTTAGAGCTCTCTCTTTCCTTCTGCCATGTAGGTTTTATGGAAGGCTCTTGATGCTCTGAGCCATCGCACTGGCTCATGAAATCATTTATTGTAGTCACATTTATTAGTCTTTCCTTGTGCTATTTCATCCTCAGTCTTGTTTCAAACGGTCATTCCTACTCAAAGTAATAAAAGTTCCCTGCATTTCTTCTGATCACTTTCATAGCTTTATTTTTATGCTTATTATTTTAGTCCACATGAAAAATATAGGTGCATAATGTGCAATCGTGATCTCGACATTTTTTTTTTTTATCCAAGTGGAGAGGCAGTGGCCTGGATAGAGCTCATTCCCTTTACCTAAACCTCCTTCACTAGAAAGTTTTCACTTGTATCCTGGGTTCCATTTTGGAGCTCTGCTTTCTGTTCTCACAGCTCAAAGGATATTTGGAGAACTTGCTTAGTTAGCCTCATACACTCAACAAGTAAGAGGTTGAGATGGAAATACAAATCCTCTCTGCCTTGACTTCAACTTAGAGTCTGTTTATATTAGGCTGCGTATTCTAAATTACACAGAATTCTTCCATCTGAAAGAAGATCAGTCAACACCAACAATCCATTGTCATCATTATAAAGCCCCATATTAGAGACTGCTTCCTAGGTATAGCTGTAAACATACTGTGAGCCTCGTGAGCCTCACACAATTTCCACCCCACCGCCAGCTTCAACACATATTTAACCAGAGTAAATATACGGTGTTTTGCTGCATTTGAACAATAGCAATCTGTGCCGTTAGCTCTTTTTGTTGCTTATAGTTATCCAATAGTTATGAGATATTTTCCCACCTCCAGGTCTGCTCCTCACCCTCCCTCTACACTGCTCTATGCAGGAAGCTGTGGCTTCCAGATTCCTTGCCTTCCAGCTTCTAGAGAGAGCTGCCCAACATGAAGTATGGGGTGGGAAAGAAAGAAGGCTATCGCTCCCCCATCCCCTCCCACCCTTGCTTCCTACTCTGCTTCAGGGAATATCCCTGGCAGTGGCTCTGGTTCTTTTCATGCTGGACAGCCCTGCCCCTCATGGCTTGGCCTCTGAGTGCTTATCATACTATAACGGTTAATGTTGATTGTCAGCTTGAGAGGATCTAGGAAACAAACCTCTGCACATGTATGTGAAGAATTATTTAAATTAGGTTCATTGAAGTAGAAAGACCCTCCTTTAACGTGGGAGGCACCACTCTGTGAGCTGGTATCCTGGACTGCATTCAAGGAGTGAGGTAGCCAAGCCTGAGCATTCACCACGGCTTCCTGACTGAAAAGAGAGTGGACCAACAGCGTCCTGTTCCTTTCACCCAGCCTTCCCACCTTGAACAGTCATAAGCAAAAGATAAGACACAAGATCGTGGTGTCCATGGAAATGGCCAACTTGTTTTTATTTCTCTCTAAATGCTACGCCTAACTTAATAACCCTTTACTTGATTTAACTATATTCACAACGAGTTCATACACGTAAATACTATAGCTTTTACCTTTCAGTGAAGAGATTGTTGGGAACAACAGTCCAGAGATATTACAAACATGAGCCTTTCTGTAGCAGGAATCTTACAAGGTCTTATTAGTTAAATAAAACCTGAGGCCAGTTATTGGAGTGAACACTGGAAGATCAGAGAACCAGAACAAGCCACAGCCACCTCACCTCGCCTCGCCTTGCCAGATCCTCAGCTGGTCTTGTTTCCTCAGACTGGAGGCCTCTGAGTCCTCATCCAGTATGGGTCTCAGCTGAACTGCTGCTCAAAAGCCTGAATGCTTAACCAGGCCAAATGCTTAACCAGGCCAAATGCTTAACCAGCCAAATGCTTCTAGTTTCTGGTCCTCATGCCTTATATATATCTTTCTGCTTTCTACCACCACTCCCTGGGATTAAAGGCTCGCTTTCTGGGATTAAAGGTGTATGTCACCATGCCTGGCCGTTTCCAATATGGCCTTGAACTCACAGAGATCCAGAGGGATTTCTACCTCTGGAATGCTAGGATTAAAGGTGTGAGTGCCACCATTTTCTAGCCTTTGTATCTAGTGGCTGTTCTGTCTCTGACCCCAGATAAGTTTATTAGGGTGCACAATATTTGGGGGAATACAATACTACCACACCTTTCCATAATTATTATCGCCTTTAACTTTTGGTGAAGAGATTGTCTAGAACAACAGTCTAAAGGTATTACAAACGAGAGCTTTTCCAGGTGCCGTCAAAATGCCAACCCATGGCACAGCCTGACAGACCATAGATAGTGGCTAAACAGCTTGACTTGGCATCTGAAATAAGGTAGGCTAAGACGCAACTTTGGAAACACGTTTTCTTTCTTCCTTCTACATTCTTTAGCGGTTTGCTTCATCCAGAGTATCTGTTCTGTTTGCTCCATTTTGAAGACATGGTCTTAGAACTTGGCATGAATTTGGCCTTCATAGCCAGAAAACTGAGTTCATTTAATTCTTCTCTCTGGCCTTTATTTAAACTTAAGACTTAGACTAAGTTTATGGTTTGTTTATTGTTAAGTTATTGGTTATAAAAACAAAAGGAAGCCTATTATTCTCCAGATTGGCTTTCCATGTGTTCCAATTCAGTGGAAATTGGTCTGCCTTTGTTCTCCTTCCCTCCCAGAGAGAGTAGAATGTGAAGGACCAGCCTCCACAGCTGTGCAGTGAACAGCCGGGCCTTCCCTCACCGCATTTCCACTCGGTGCATATTTCCCTAGTGGGAAAGAACTACCCAGCTCTCCTTGCCTGGCTGTCTGTAGTGTCCAGTGTTCAGTGTCTCTGCCCCGCAGGTCTGTGGTCTTTGAAGACCTCTGTCCACAGCCGAGGTGACTCTCATGTCTCGATGTCTTTGAGCACTTCCCAGCCCTGCATTCTTCCGGGAGCTCGAGAGGCCTTCTGTGTGACTGTTTGAAAGTTGGCTTTAGAATGGCTGCCACAGGATGATGGCCCGCTCACTTGAATGAGACACCGTTCTTTTGGCTGTATGAGTCTGCCTACTTGATGACAGGACCAGGTTCATGTCTTGAGGAAACCTTGGGACGTGACTGGGAGCAGTGATTCTATTTAGTCAGGGTAACAAGCGTAGTTTGTATTTACCCCCCAAAGTATATACCACATGCTGGTCTTTCTGAGTGGTGCTGGCTAATTTGACTAGTGAGTGGTAACTTTCTTCCTAAGGCATGTATGGGACAACTCCCCGTGGTGTGTGTGTGTGTGGTGTGTGTGTGTGTGTGTGTGTGTGTGTGTGTGTGTGTGTGTGTGTGTGTTTTAAAGAATGCAGGCTGGGAGGTTACTGCCCATTAGAATGATGGGAATGGTTTAAATGGGAAACATTTCCCAGCTACATGTGGGATTCTAGCTGGCTGTTCTTGACTCTGGAGTCTGTTTTATTTTGTGAAACAGTTTCTTATCACGTTTATTTATTATTCCTCCAAGGGACTCGGGAAAGGATGGCCTTTGTTGCAGTGCTCATGTTAACATGGGAGAAAGCCGAGTTCACAGAGAGCTTGTCATGCTCTTCCTGGGAACAGACACTTAAAATAACCCAGGAGACCAGTGGGCTCCTGTCGCTGAGCTCAGCAGGCTCACCCAGCCCTTCTCCTCTTACCCTTCACACTGATGAAAATGACGTCACACGGAAAGTCCCCACAGCCAGCGTTGTTTATAAATCCCCATGAGGGACTGATTAGGCATTATCTCTGTGTGGATATTTCTGAATGCTAAAACAGCTTTGGGGAGATTCTATGGCTCTTTCTAACTAGTGCAATATGATCTCCATGTGTAATTCCCCCAAAGTACTTGGACATCAGACTCATTAAGAGCCACTCAGCAAGCTGGTTCTGTCAGCCGAGCTCCAGCACTGCAAGAGCTTACAGCCATGTCAGCGAGAGGCTGAGGCCTGTACCAGGCACTGCAGAAATGATGATTTAAAAAAGACAGAGCCACAAAGTACAGAATCGATGCTGAAAAATCAAGCGGCAGTTTAAACACAATGATTTTAGATGCTCACAGTGCTGTGGAGTAGGAAGGTACTTAGCTCAGACGGAGGCAGTCAGAAAGGCTTCCTAGAGGAAATCCTGAGGGGCCAGCTGGACACAGACATGCAAGACCAGTGCTCAGTGCAGACAGAATTGTATGTGTGGAAACCTGAAGACCAGACGAAGCAAGATACATTCAAGAGCATGGAAGAGGCTTTCGTGTGGCTAGAGCTTGGAGTGAATACTGAATGTGTGCATGGGCATGCAGGAGTGGGTGGGGTAGAGGAAGACCAGGGTGCTGCTGTAACGATGACCAGGAGGCAGATGGTGAAGTTCTCTTTAGATGAATAACCTTTATTCATAAGTCAATCATTTATTCATCCATCTGTTTACATAACCATGCACCAAGAACCAGTGCAGAGGATATGTCAAGGAGTAAACCAAAGACCATGGCTTTCGGGAGCTTCTGTTCTCATGAAAGGTAGAGGGAAGCCCACAGGCAAGCAATCCAATTAGATATATGCTGGATAAAGGGGCAGAAACTAACTCAAGGTGGGAGAAGCAATGTCTTCAATTTTTTCTTTTTCTTTTTTTCTTTGCTTTAATAGGTAGAGGCAGTAAGGTCTGGTTGACATCACCGTATTCCCCAGAGATCTGAGGAAGTGCAGGGAGAAGCCAGGCAAGCAAGGAAAGGGGAAGAACACTCTAGACAGGGTAAAAGCAGTCATAATGGCAACACAGTACTCACTCTGGAGGAAAGGGGTCAGTGGTCAAAAGGGATGAGGCCTGGGTGGGGAAGGACATTCACTCTAAATGTGGTGGAGAGCCAGAGGACAGTCCCCACCAGAGAGGTGACAGGGCTTTGCTGGGTTCTCGCTGCAAAAGAAGCAGTGATGGGGGGTGGGGGGCGGGTTGAAGTTGAAGAAGCAGAGGATGCAAAAAGAGTAAGTTCAAACAAAAAATTGGGGTGACCAAGCAAGTGCAGAAAGGGAAAACGTTACAAGTAGAGGCAGGAGAGTCAGAGACAGAGGGGTCAAAGACAGTAAGAGGCCGCCGGCCCTCTCCCTCGGGTCACACGTTTGCACGCAGCGTGAGAGCTCCCCTACCTTTTGAGTTTAAACTGGGGAATCACAACAAGTCAAATTCTGCTGCTGCTGTTGTTTTTTGTTTTGTTTTGTTTTTTTGTTTTGTTTGTTTGTTTGTTTGTTTGTTTGTTTTTGGTTTTTTTGAGGGGGGATCATAAAGGCATAGCAGTTGGAGACAACATTAAGAATCAGAATGCAACACAGCAATACCATTTGCACACATTAAAAGGCTTGCATGGACAACACTGCCCAAAACCTTGAAAGGGAACATGCAAAATAGCAATGGCACAGAAGAGGACGGTTGCTGAGAGCAGGTGAGGTAAGATAAGGGGTTGTTATAAAACAAAACAACAGAATTCTAGAACACAAGGATTTTTGTAGACAGAAAAATACCAGACATGATTGCTTCAGCAACTCGTAGTAATCCATCGGTGTAGTTTGGCACAGTTCTGAGAAAACAAGTCATGGGACCATTAGGTCCTGACAGTGACTGGTAGAGGGTGGGAGGCCAGACAAAGAATGCCAGGAGAGGGGTGTGCATGCAATCAATCAGGATGAACTCTTTAGAGCCTTAGGACATTCTATTTAAAGCTGGTTCTAAACACATTTTTATTTTTATTTCTTTCCACCCCAAATTCCCTGACAAGCACTTCCAAAAGATAGTCTATTCTGATAGTAATGAAAAACTTTGTGTTTTCCTCTCAGTGCTCAGTGGAATTTCACCAATTTCTTTGGAATGACAAATATCAGCAAAAGCTCTGTGGCTGTGAAACCAGTGTTCCATAGTCTACTGAGGGTCAAGGTCCCATAGCCAGGGAATTGGCAGTTATTAAAGTTTAAAATAACAAAACTCAGAAAGTGAGTTGGATTTGTATCTTCGGCTTTGTGTTAATGCAATCACTCATAGCTGAGCAGCCCTGTTTACAAGTATGTTTGCATTTATTAGTGTTTGTCCTTCATGTCAAGTCTGTGAGATGGCTCTAAAACTTTTTTACAAATGAGGAAACTAAAACTCAGAGTACTTACTCAAGTTGCTTAACTTGTAGTGTTCATGCTTTCTGTGTTCTAGAATTTTCTATGGCCTAGGTTAAGTTCTTCAACTGTCTTTGTTTCTCATCATATCATTTGCCTACTGACTTCATGGAAGTCAGATGCAAATGGGGACAATATTATTACTTTTCTCTTACACGTAAGAGAAAAGTAATAATAATATAGATGGCCCAGCTTCTTATTTTCAAAGATGCTAATAAGTTAATTAAATACCAAAAAAGGTAAGATATATTTATATTTTTAATATTTTGAGGCATTTGCAAGCATATCATTGTAGTTTACAACTACCTTAAAGAAACGGTATTTAGCATGGAGGTAGGAACATTGAAACTGGCTTCCTGTTCTCAGGCACCTTTCCGACAGAAGAGATACATAGAAAGGCCAGTGCTCAGAGAAAGATCCTTTATCTATTAGACTGAGCCTTGGTCTAAACCCAAGAAACATCCCATTGAGTTTGACTGAGCTAGAGTTGAATCTTGAATCTTCTCATTCCACTGAGAAAGTCCATTCCAAAGCCCATCCCAGCAAAACAAAGTCTTTCTATGACACCAGTGTGGGCAGTAGGAAGGGCTGGTCTTTCTTCTGAGAGTAGCCGCCGAGCTCCTTATTACTTGTGCCTTGCAAATGTCTCCATTTGCATCTGACTTCAGACAGATATGCTCCAAGGCTTAGGACCCTGCTTCCAAGAAGGTAGAGACCAGTATTCTCGAATTTAGCCAATTTCTAGTTCCATATTCTTCAGGGAAGGGGAAAAAATATTAGAATGCTAGGTTGGAAGAATTCCTTGGAGCTCCCTAGCTAATAATGCCCAAAGTAAGAAGGATCATTTAATCTGAAGAGGAGATAAAGAAGGCAAAATTATTTGAAAATTCTCTCATTCCATGATATTCTGTGCTAGTCAGACACTGAGCTGTGGAGACTAACACTTACTCATCTGTCTCCATTCTTACCCATGTCTGTATCTGTGTGTGAATCTCTACCATCATGTCTACTAGAGAGTCACAGACTGCGAGTCAACAACTGAGTTGTTGAAGTTCCCAGAACTTCTCCATTCCACAGACTGACTTACAGATAAGACTTACAAGGATAGATTCGCATAGAACCCCACATCAATTGAAAACAATACATAAATGCAGGATCTATAACTAGAAAAAAAGGCCAATAGAAATGGCATGCAAATAAGAGGCGGCCATTTTAGAACTTTGGGAAGAGCAAACTAGCACTTCTCCAGTATCATTTTCGGGAAAATAGATTTTTCCCAAGTTTGGGGTCTAGTTCATTAGACAGAAATATCACAAGGAGGGAAAGGTCATCAGCTACCCCAGGTTGCTGGGCTTCTTCCTCTACATCTACCACCTCCTTGACTCTGGGTCAAGGCTGTTACCATGCTTCACATGTATCTGGAGGGGAGCCACTATTGGGCAGGAGTCTGGCCATCCACCTCAGTTTCCTCTCTCACAATGCAACTCCTACTTTATTGGTTAATTGGCCCTCAAGTGTCCACATCAAGCCCTGGCCACACTTACGTGCTTTCTATTACTATGACTATCATGGTTATTCCTCTCCTACCTTTCAGAAGAATTCTGAGAACAATGTGTCTCCAGAAGGCCATACATGGTCTGTTCCATCTGAGGTATGCCTGGTATTCATGAGCATGTAGGAGGACCAAATCATTGGCTCCCCTCCTCCAGCCACCTGCACCTCTTAATTAGGGTATCGACAATGAAACTCCGGGGTTCCTGGCCTGCACCCAAACTCACACTCATCATTCTCAAAGTGCTGACTTCAATGCTAAGTTCTGGTATCGAGTTTACATACAGTTGAATATATACAACCTGTCAAAATATCAGTATTTTTTGCATTGCTAAATTATAGCTCAAAACGGTGGTTGAAAGGAAGAGAAATGTAAATGGGTACATCAGCAGTGATTATATAATGTGGTCCCTGTTTTTAAAAGTTCTGTGTTCTACTTTGCCAGCTACAATTCACCAGAAATGAATAGAATTAACAATACTCAGAAATATGTATTAATTAGGCATCATTCAATCAACTATTAATTAGCAAGCTATTACTTAATTAACCTATATAGAGACATCCTTGAATCAAAGCAAATAATTCAAGTCAGCAGATGATTAAGGCGCTGACAGTATTCCTAAGGTCATAGGGAGTCCAAGGATTAAGAGTTGAGCTCTGGAATTGGAGGGATTGGAGGAGGGTGCCTGGACATAATGGTGACAGCTGGGAAGGGTTTAAACAACTATGAAGGAATAGAAGCCCCAAAACATGGGTCGTGGAGGCAGGAGGAGCACTCTGTGACGAGGGGAAACGGGGAACTAAGCAGATCAAAGTGGAAGGGAGAGGGTCTGTGCTGGGAACTGTGAGAGAGGCAGACAGAATGGGTATTAAAGACCACCTAAGGAGCACAGCCGACCTTCGGCTTCATCCTGTTGGAAAAAAGGTGATATTGGAGACTTGCACAAGGCTGTGAATTCACGATGAGAGCAAGGAAGCAGGGGTAATGTGACAGTCTTTCTTTTGGCCACCAACCAGCTCTCAAATCATGACCCAGAAGCTCAGTACTAGTTATGAATGCTCAGCCTTGTTTATGCCTGTCCCACTGCCTCTTATAACTCATTTTAACCTGTTTGTCTTCATCTACATTTTGCCTTAGGGCTTATTTATTTATTTATTTAGTTAGTTAGTTATTTATTTAGTTATATATTTTGGTTTTTCAAGACAGGGTTTCTCTGTGTCGTTTTAGAACCTGTCCTGGATCTCACTCTGTAGACCAGGCTGGCCTCGAACTCACAGAAATCCACCTGCCTCTGCCTCCTGAGTACTGGGATTAAAGGTGTGTGCCACCACCGCCTGGCGTTGCCTCGGGGCTTTTTACCTTTCTTTCATTCTGTGTGTCCTACTCAGTGTCTGGCTGGTGGCTGTCTGGCTGGTGGCTGCCTGGCGTGTCTCTCTCTCTTTCTCCCTCATTCTCTTCTCTCTTTCCTTTTGAGCCTAGATTCCTCCTCTTATTCTCTCTGCCCACAGCCACATCCATCCCTCTACTGTCTAGCTATTGGCCATTCAGCTTTTTTTTTTTAGACCAATCAGGTGCCTTAGGCAGGCAAAGGCTCACATCTTTCCATCATTGAGCAAATGCCGCATAAACAGATATAACACATCTTTGCCTAGTTAAATTAATATTCCACAACAGGGTAATAGGCATATTGTTTATTCTATCATGCCTAATCTTAGCCAAAGGGCTGAGACTAACTATATAGTCATAATTTGTACCACAACCATCATCACCGTCAGGACTGAGAAAAATTTCCTAAGAAGTCATTGCATTTCATAGCTGTCACTCGAATAAATAGGTGGATTTCATAGATATTTGACCACATTACATCAGCCCTGTGAAGTAAACAGTTGCCACACTGTATTGGTCTCTAAGGAAGAGATCAGGTGTGGGCAGTGGGGTGTGTCTGCATTTAGGGGAACAAAAGCACAAATATAGCAAAAAATGAGTGTCAGGAGACACCAAAGACAGAGAGAACCAAGGAGGCTTGGGGGCATGGGACAGGTCAGCCACATAGAGAGCACCCATGAGAAGAGGCCTGAAGACAGAATGGTCAGGGACCAAGAAGGGAGGTCAAGGAAGGTGGGGAGGCAGGTCTACAGCATAAAATAACATGGAGAAATTTGACACTAAAGAAAAGAGTGAATCTAAAAGAAACAAAAGTCAGGCAGAGGGCATTTTCCCTTTCGCTTTGGACGTGGGTATGGGGGGGGTCAGTGGGAAAAGAGGGAGTCTGGAGTAACGAAGGTGCGTGGGAAGTGGGAAGTGGGGAGGCTGCAAAGGTGTGTCGTTTCTCACCGCTCCCCAGCCGGATATAAAACGATCAGCGTCCCTGCACAGGCCCACCAGTGGTTAGACACACGCGTGTCACGTGGTTAGTCTGTTGGGTCCACGCAGCCATCTTTCTCCTGTCACTGGGCTCTGATCTCTTTGAAAATATGTTTTCCCTCCTCATTTTTGGATCTTGGAAACAGTCTGCACCCCAAGAGAACTAACTGTGTTCTTGCTTCCCCTCCCCAACGACAGCCTGGGAGGCCAAGGCCACAGAACCTCACCCAAAATAGATCAAATATTTTAAATGTTTTCTCCTTTGCACCCCTTACAAATATGCCTGCAATGCAAAGCCAATTATGAGATTGGCTTTTCTCCCCTCGAAAAGAGTGAAGGATGTGTTTTTTCTGGTTGGGAGGTGAGGCCATGCTCTGCCACATGGTCTTGGTTGGAGTTCAGACATTAAGCCTGGGCAGGAAGACACAACATGCCCAGCTGGGTAAATACGCGCATGCAGAGCACAGAAGTCTCTCAAGACTTCTGGTCCTGATGCCATTTTACAGCAGTCCGAGATTCCCCATTAGCAAAGCAGTTCTTTAAAAGCAGGCATGTATTTTTAGAAGATGATTAAAGGCACGGAGCCTAACACTACACCTTGTAGCTAACACATGCTCAGATGGTAGAAAAGATGGATGGATGGATGGATGGATGGATGGATGGATGGATGGATGGATGGATGGATGGATGGATGGATGAATGAATGAATGAATAAATAAATGAACAAACGAACAAACTGAGAAAAATCCAGCTTAGCGTAGAGTGCCTCAGATGCTCACTGGAAAGGAATGTCTCATTTCTGTATTTTCTGAAGGTTGTATAAATCCAGGAGTTGATGCAAAGTGTGAAGACTGTAGAGACACCTATGACCATCCAGATCAAAAGTAAGGGGCAGAAGTTTCCCACAGGGAGGTCAAGGAATTGGCTGGTCCTGTTCTGTGATGGGGGTAGGGGTGCGCCATTTGTCCCAGGTGCCCCCATGCCAGGGGATATTTTCTGTTTACACGTTCTCTTTATTGTGTCAGATTGTCGTCCTTATTGCAGAAACCCTGGGCTCTTCTTACCCAGGAAGACACTGGACCCCTTGACTGGGTCTCTGCAACCTCATTCCAGCTGCGCTTTTCCCTCAGAAAGCTATTGTTTAGCAGTCCTCCCGGAGTGACTCTCACTGTGTGAGGTCAAAGTCTTGATGTACATGAGTGGCCACATCAAGGACTTCAGGCAGCGCAGGTCCACTCCTGCTGGTCAGGTTCTGCTTCTGGTCTGAGGAGAAAGGATAGTGGTCTTTCCCAGTGCCACGAAAGTGACCAGATACCAGTAACCTGAGAAGAGAATTCCTTGCCTAGGTAGTAGTTTTTTTTTTTTCCTCTCAAAAACATAAATCAAACAAACAAACAAAAACCCAGAAGTTAAAGATAATACAACAAATACCTGTATGCATGGCCTACAAGATTAATAAATGTGGTAGTTTTATTATAGTTACTTAATCTTCTTTTATACATGGTAGCTACACGGTGTGTGTGTGTGTGTGTGTGTGTGTGTGTGTGTGTGTGTGTGTGTGTGTGTGTGCATGCACGCATTTCCATGTCTGCACATACATGCAGAGGCCAGAATGGATGTCGGCTGTTCTCCTCTCTCACACTCTCCCTCACTCCCTCAAATCGGGATCTCTCACAGAGCTTGGATCCCACGCGTTCAGCTAGGCTGTCTGGCCAGGGAGATTGCAGGATCTTCCTGTCTCTGCCTCCCAGCACTAGGGTCCAGGCACCTGTAGCCATGTCTGACTTTTTACTGAGTGCTGGGGATTTAGACTCAGGTCTTCATGTCTGCTAAACAAGTGTTCTTGCCCACGAAGCTGTCTCCCCAGCCCCAGATTTCTTAATTCTATGATCAGTACTGTTCTCCATCCTTACACCACCAGCCACCATCTTGAACTTGGTTCCAGTTCTCTGATGCACCCATCCATAGATAATTCGTACAAAAAGGACCATTTCAGCTGCACTTGCTGCCCTGATATCTTTCACCTGGTATGCATTCAAGATCTAAGCACACATAGTTCGCACATTTTAGCTGCTGTGTGTTGTTACATCCTATGCACTATTCACACCACCGAGAGGAGACCTGTGGGATGCTCTTGGGATGCAGTCGTCCTCACGGTTGCAGACAGCCCTGGAATGAGCTCCCTTCGTTAACTATGACAATTTCCCAAGAGGATGGACTTACAGTGGCATCCCTGGAGAAAGAAAGCACATGACAATTGTCATGAGATGTCTCTAGGAACTGAACACACTGGTTGATTTCTTTACCTGAAATGTGTAAGAATGCATTGCTCTGTACCATCCAGGCCATTTAGTTTAGTATGATTCAAACTTATTTCTTTACCCATTTGTTGGATGTGAGACAGTTTCATCTAGAACTCGAGTTTTCCTTATTATGGACAAAGTGGAACCAGTTTGAGACCAGCTTTTGTGCTTTCTAATGTGGACTGTGGGGACAAGGTGGTGACTGATTAAGGGATGGGCTGCTAAAGTGGATAATTTTATCCTTCTTTCCTCCCTCCCTCTTCCTCTCCTTTCTCTTTTGGACTCTCTGTCTCTTATTTTTCTCTCTGCTCCCCTCCCCTCCCCTTACTTCCCCTCCCCTCCCCTCCCTTCCCCTCCCTTCTCCTCTCCTCTCCTCTCTCCCCCCTCTCCTCTGCTCTCCCCCTCTCCTCTGCTCTCCCCCTCTCCTCTGCTCTCCTCCCCTCTCCTCCCTTCTTCCTATCTCCTCCCCTCTCCCCTTCTATCAGCCTCTCCCTCCCCCCCATCTCCCCATCCCCATCTCTTTCAACTGACATATATCCTTTTATATTCTAGGCATTTCTTTTTTCTCTTTAAATTGTTTTGTCTTTTTGAGACAAGGTTTGTCTGCATAGCCCTGGCTATTTGGAAACTCACTCTGTAGACCAAGCAGGCCTCGAACCCAGAGATCTGCTTGCCTCTGCTGGGATTAAAGATGTGTTTAACACCCTAGGTGTATCTAATCTCTTGTCTTTATATATTAAGTTATTCCCTCTCGGTTGGTCTTTTTACTTAACATATGGTGGCTTTTGGAAACAGATATTTTTATAACTTAGTGCAACCAAATATCTTTTCTCATTCAATTCTTAAAGCATACTTATAAATATCAGCCATTTTTGTTGTTGTTGTTGTTTAAAAAAAAAAAAGACTCCAAAATCTTGGTGGCCTACAGCTAGAGCAGCTTGTCTCTTGCGCCTTTCCCAGGAGGCCTGGGCACAGAGCTCTCTGCTGGGCTTGGCAGCCTCTCAGACCCAACTCAGTTCCATGTGTCTCATCTTCTCATGGTGGCAACAGAGCTGGAGAGCGGCTACTAGCTGGGGTGTATTCATTTCCCGAGCTGCTGTCCCAAATTAGCACGGGCTGGGTGCCTTCAAAAAGCAGACATTTACTCTCCCCGAGTTCTGGAGGGAAGGACTCCAAAATCAAAGCTTGGGCAGGGTTGTGGCTTTTTCTGGAGGCCCTAAGGGAGAATCCATTCCATGACTCTGTCTTCGCTTCTGGATGATTGCCGAACGTTCCTTCTCCCCTGACTTGTCCCTCTCGAATCCCCCTCTGTCTCTGCTTTCCTTGTAAGGATCCTGGCATCAGACAGAAAGGTCCTCTGTATTGCAGCACTCAGGGGGGTGTGAGTTCAAAGCAGTATGAGTTATAGAGCAAGTTCTAGCCCAGGTTTAACTGGCTTTGTCTCAAACAATTGAATAAAGAAAAGGGAGGCTGTCCTTGTTGGATTAGAGCCCGCCTCCATGACCCAATGTTGTCTTCTTCTGAGTCTCTGTTAGAACTGAAAATACTCTATTTCTAAATCTAAATCTAGGTTCCATATCTGAGAGAAGGCATGCTACCTTTGTCATGACTCTGGTTTATTGCCCTTACCATGATGATCTCCAGCCCCACCCATTTTTCTGCAAATGCCATGCTTTCTCCTTTACCACCAAACAAAGTTGTGCGTGGATGCGTATGTCTTCCGTATCCACTCACTTGTGATGGATATCTTGGCTGGTTCCGTTTCCTAGCTGTTATGAATAGGGAAGCAATAAACACAGATATGCAGGCATCTCTGTGTGTGCTGATTGAGATTCCTTAGGATATTTACCCAGGAGCGGAATAGCTGGGTCATGAGTTGAGGAACCACCTACTGACCTCATGTGGCTACAGCAGTTTACTCTACCACCAGTGGCGAAAAGGAGCCCTGCACTCTCTCCAGCCGCTGTTAACATTTGTCTGGTTAATAATTAGTCCTTCTGGATGCAGTGGGATGGACTCTCAAGGCAGCTTTACTTAGCATTTCTCTGATAACTGAGGATGTTAAACACTTTTCCCCCCAGGTACTTATTGGTCATTTGTTTTTCTTCCTTTGTGAACTATTGATTGGATGATTTAGGGGCTTGGGTGTTTAACTTTGGGAGTTCTTTATAAGTCTTAGCTACTATTCTTCTGTTTGATACATAGTTGTTGGCTCTAAGTTCTAACACCCGGTTCAAAGCAATGCCCCTTGGCCTGGAGGAAACAACAGTTGTCTCCTGTCTCCACCATTCCCATCTTGTCATGTACTGTACACAGGGCAGGAAAATAACTTCTTCCCCTTGAGCTCAAAATCATCCAGTGGCTCTCTATCCTACTTAGAACAAAACCCAAAGTCCTTTCCAGCACTCGGAAGCTTTGGATAATTTGATGAGCCATGGGCTATCACTCCTCCCTGGTAACCTGGACTTGGCTTTTATTTTAATATAGTCTATGCACCTGCCTTTCTTGGTTAGGAGATCCGTCTACTTTGTATAGTCTCACTGGTGGCTGCTTATTCGCTTCTCTGTCTCTCTCTGTCTCTCTGTCTCTCTCTGTCTCTCTGCCTGTCTCTCTGCCTGTCTCTCTGCCTGTCTCTCTCTGTCTCTGTCTGTCTCTCTGTCTGTCTCTCTGTCTCTGTCTCTGTCTCTGTCTCTGTCTCTGTCTCTCTCTCTCTGCTATGTGTATACAGAGACCAGAGCAGTTCCTTGTCTTCTGCTGATCTTTACACTATTATCTTGACACAGTCTCTCAGTGAAGCTGAAAGTCAAGTTTTGGCTAGGCTGGCTGACCAATGAACTCTCAGAATCCTCCTGCCTCCACCTGTCAGTGCTGGGGTTACAGGCATGCTCAGTCATACCTGGCTTTTTATGTGGGCACTTGGTTACCAAATCACATCCTGATGTTTGCTGAGCAAAAGGAACCTTACCCCTTAGCCATTTCCCTAGCTCTCTGCTTTATTTATGCCTCTATTTTGAAAGTTCTTAAGAGAAAACTTCCATTTATCTCTTGACTTTTAACCTATCTCATGTTTTTTTTTTTTTCTTTATAGTACTTACCACTGAGTGATGTTTTATTGTTACGGATTAGTCAGTGTTTATCATTCCTCACCATCAGAGTGTACTTAGTTCATAGCATCTAGAACAGGCCTTGGCATATGATAGAAACTCAATAAATATTTGTCCAGTAAGTAAATAAAAAGTGAACTATTTTGTTATTCTTTTATGGATTTAGCTTCATATTCTTGAATAATACCCTGACTCTTTACTACGTTTTCAAATTCTCAATAGCAGACTACCTATTGACTCCTTACTAGACAAAACTTTAGCGCTCCTACCCACCGAAGTGCTGTCTGTGGGCACCTTCTTGTCGGTAGTCCTCCAAGCTCATTACATCATCATTGTTTGGGTGAAGTCAATAATTATGGCTCTAAACCTTCCTCATTGTTGAGCTACACTGTCCAGTGGTTACTGTTCCTTTCTTACACAAATGTCTGTCTTTCTGTTGGTTACTTTTGTTGTTGTTGTTGTTGTTGATATGTGAACCTGACACAAGGTAAGGACACCTGGGAAAAGGAAATGTCAATTGAGAAATTGCTTCCATCAGAATGGTTACATCTGTGGGGCCATTCTCTTGATGTGGAAAGGCATAGCCCACTGAGGGCAGCGCCACCTCTGGGTAGGTGGTCCTGGGTTCTATAAGAAAGCAGCCTGAGCAAACCATGGGGAGCAAACCAGTAAACAGCACTCCTCCATGGCTTTTGCTTCAGTTCCTGCCTCCAGCTTCCTGCTGGAGCTCCAGCCATGGGCTTCCTAAAACTAAAGGCTACACATTTCTGGATTCAGAAAGCTGTGGTCTCAATATGTGCCCCAAAGTTCCGGTGTTGGAAACATAATCCTCCAATTCCTGTGTTAAGGAAACTTGAAGGCAGGGGCTCTGGGAGGTAACTAGGGTTAGATGAAGCCATGAGGACGAGGCCTTCAAGATGGTATTAGTGGCTTTAGGAAATCATGTTCACTATTTCCTTCCCCCATTCTCTCTCTCCCCCCCCCACTAGGTATTGAATTTTTAAGTATCTTTTTAAGTTTTTATTTTATGTGTATGTTTATATGTGTACTTGCATGTGTGTATGTTACCATGTGTGTAAGTTATCTTTTTAAGTTTTTATTTTATGTGTATGTTTATATGTGTACTTGCATGTGTGTATGTTACCATGTGTGTTTTGTTGCCTGTAGATACCAGAGGAGGGAGTTGGATTCCCTGGGACTGGGGTTACAGGGAGCTGTGAGCCTCTGGTGTGGGTGCTGGGAACTGAACCCAGCAAACCGTCTTAGCCACTGAGCCACCTCTTCATCCAACTGTTTCTTTATTTTTAAGCTTTTTTCTCATCTTGCGTTTTTCTTCTATTTTTCTGCAGGATTATTTTTTGTAAGTTTATTTTTTACTTTTTGAATTGAATTTTCAAAAATTTCTGCCATAATGTTTTTTTTATTTACAAAAGATTGTTCTTATTCTCTGAAAAGGACCTCTTGATTTTATTTTTAAAGTATATTCATATTGTTAATGGACGCATAATAATCGTACATATTTATTGGATTCAGAATAACATTTCAACACACACACACATGCACACACACACACACACACACACACACACACACACACGCACGCACATACATACTGTGTGATATCATAATGGTAACTGGCACATATACCACATCAGACATTTGTCATGTTTTTGTGTTGGGAATGTTTGAAGTGTTGACTATTGACTATTTTGTAATAGTCAGTTCATTGTTGTCAACCATGATCATCTCATTTTACTATAGATCTAGCTTCTGACACAGTGCGGGGTCATGATGCACACATAGGCTCTATAACCGAATGTGAGAACTGAAAAAAAAGAGAGAAGAACTGTATGTACCATTAAAACACTGTGATTCTCAGGACTGCGTGAGTGGGGGTGTTTAAAGGGTAGAACTTGGGGGCCTTGACCCGCTGAGCCACCATCAGCTGAACTTCCATTCTGATGGCTTTTTGTTTTCCGCACAAAGTCTTCTCTTTACGTGATGTTCATATTTAAGTGTGAGGTTTTAAGCAATTGATGGGAAGTTTCTGAATGCATTTCACTAAAGGCCTCCAATCATGAGCCAGAAATGTCAGTTCCTGAAATGTCTGTCCTTTTAGGTATACCCCGCCCCCATGACATGCCAGTTTCCCTGGAGTGGAATCTTCTGGATTCTTTTCCTCTGCAGAGGACAAGCCTAGCTGGTAGGGTGCTGAGAACCCTGCACGGCGAGGGTGGGTGGGGGTCTGAGGATGTTTCAAGGGTTCTGGGAGTTGGTTTTCACTGGAATGCTTGCTCACCCTGTCTACTACCTCACCCTGTCTACTACCCTGGACTCTGTCACTTCTCTTCAGAGAATAAACAAAACCAACTTCCTGTTTTCCGGCTGATTCTGAGAGGACATTCACCTGGTTGTGCCTGGGGAGAGGAGGCCGTTTGGGTTTTACATGGACATTTGGAACCAAACATCTTCTCTGAGCCACTCCACACTTTGAGAGATTCCCAGGACTTCACAATCCTGGTTCTGAAGCTCGAATTGGCATCTTTTCATTAGCCTACCAATCCACAGGGCCAGATTTCAGCTTCTCGGCTGTTAAGTCAATTACCAACCATCTGTCCAGTTTCCATATTCCAAAATTTGGCTGGAATCTGGACCTCTGCTGGTTCCTTTCCAGGGCTCTTTGCCTTGTAGGATTTATTTCTGATCTTTAGGTCTTTGCTATCATTTTGTCAAGCTGAGAGAAGGAACAGAAACAGTTAAGTGTTGCTCCTTCAGTTTGCCATGTCTAACCGTATCCTCTAGTATATCAATATTTTCATATGTATGTAACACGAATTCTAAACGGCCTTTTAATAAAAAAAAATCCCAGAGCCAGATATTGGGGCAAATGCTGAAAGATCAGAGAGGCAAAGGAACAAACCACAGCCACCACCTCTTACCTCACCAACTCCTCAGCCTGAAAACGCCTCAGCCAACAGGCCTCTAGCCGAATGAGCCTCCTCAGATGAAAAGGCTTTCATTTCTGTCTCCTTACGCCTTATATACCTTTCTCTGCCCAGCCATGTCATTTCCTGTCTCAACCTTCCTAGTGCTGGGATTAAAGGTGGGTACCACCACTGTCTGTCTCTGTTTCTCTCTTAGACTGAATCAATTTCATGTAGTCCAGGGTGGCTTTGAACTTACAGAGATCCAGACAGATCTCTGCTTCCCGAGTGCTAGGCTTAAAGGTGTGTGCCACCACTGCCTGGCCTCTGTGTTTAATCTAGTAGCTTGTTCTGTTCTCGGATCCTCAGGTAAAATTATTAGGGTATACAATATATCACCACATTTTTGTGTTTTTATGTTTCATATCCTATTAAAAATATTCACCTATAATCTCTCATCATCGTTTCCAGTTCACCCAGTTTATTGCAGTCTGGGGTAAGAAGTTTGAAACCAAATTTATTGTTTCTGCGTAATTGTGACCTTTCCATTCACAGAGCAGTCATTTTTCATCTAATTTCAATGCTTCTATGACTATTTTTGTGTATGTCTTTGGGTTTGCTTCTAGGTTTCCTACTTTATTATGTTAATTTTTTCATTTATTTTTATGCAGGTAGCACTTGCTCAAACCCAAACTGCTCTATGACTATTACATTACCTATTCTGAGAGCTCTGCTTTTCAGGTTCGCTATTATTTTGTTATGTTTTACAAACTGTATCCTCTGGGAATTTAGTTGGCAAAGTTAATGTGTAGACTACTTTTCTATCATTACAACTTTGAGAGTTGTCATTTGTAAAAATGGCATGCATTACCATTTGTTGTTTTTCGTGTGTTTATTGGTTTCTGCGTTGTTTTTGAGACAAGGTCTTACTATGTACCCTTCACTGGCCTGGGACTCACTATGTAGACCAGATTGGTCTTGAATTCACAAAGATTACCTGCCTCTGCCTCCCAAGTGCTGGAACTGAAGTGCTCAGCTTTATTTGGGTGTTTGATGGCCTTAAATTAGGTTTGGGAACTTTTTATGCATCTAACTACATTAATTCAGGATAATATATTCTTTTTGTTGTAATTACAAACAGCATAAGTTCCCATTTTAAAAGTTAGAGATGGCTGGTTACAGGTGCTCTAGATTCTTGTACATTGAATTTTGCTAAGGTCTTTTTCTCAGCTTCAATAAGTTTGAAGTTCTTATGGTGGCTAATCTTGGCTGTCAATTTGATATACCTGGGAAGAGGCACTCTCAATGGAAGAATTGCCTCCATTAGACTGACCTGAAGGCACGTTGTGGACATTTTCTTGGTTGCTGAATGATGGAGGTTGGGGCCACTCCACTGTGGGTGGTGCCATCCCTAGGCAGGTGAACCTGGGCTGTGTAAGCAAGGCAGCTGAACAAGCAGATAAGCAGTGTTCCTCTATGGTCTCCACTTCATTTCCTGTTTCCAAGTTCCTGCCCTGTCCTGCCTGCCTTCCTTGTATGGTGGTCTGTAAACTCTAAAGTAAATAACCCTTCTCCTCCCCAAGTTGGTCTTGTTCAGTGTTTTATCAAGGCAACAGGACACAAACTAGAGCAATTCTCTTCCATTTTCTAAACAAATAATATTATCATAGCAAATAGAGACATTTCCTTTCCTTCCCTACCCCCGTGGCTCATCTTTCGTTCATAAAAGGGGCAGTAGTGATTCTTGTCTTTTTAGTGGTTGTAATGGAGTCACTTTTAACATGTCCCCAGGAAACATGGTGTGCTTTATAGATCACTGCTAAGTCTCTCAACATGTTTATAAAGATCTTCTAAGTTTTCTAGGAATTTCTCTACAAATAATTAATAATTTTACCAAATACTATCCTTTATCTTATACGATGATTTTTTTTCTTTCTTAAACATTTAAACTGCTAATGTATATTATATCAAAAGATTTTCAGATTTTGGACCATCTCTACATTGATTCTTTTTTATACTGTTGGATAAAATTTGCTAATTTTTAAACTTTAATTTCATAAGTGCAGATAGTCTAAACTCTCACTCACTCAGTCTTTTTGTGGGTATGCATGTATGTGTACTTTGTGTGTATAATTTGTAATCTAATTTTGACACCATGATTCTAATTTTATGAGTTTATAAGCTTGGGCATCTGGAAAGATTTCATTTGACTAAATGAATGTGGGAAGGGGTATTTAGCGCTAAAAAAATCTTGTCTGTTCAATAAAGTAGATTTCTCAAAAGTTGGAATTATGTCTATTTTTCATGAAGTAAAGGAAGTAAATTCCTGTTTTGAATGAAAAACATGTCTGTTTTTACTTCTCAAAGTCAAACAATGAACAAAATATAGTTGCTAGCTACTGATCAATATGACAATAAGTTCTAGGAACCGAAGAAGAAAAAACATGTAAAGAGTCATGGAAATGTTTCTAAAGGCCTCTTTATATCCATTATGGTTGAGCAGGTCCTGTGATAGACAAGCTGTTCTTTATCTGGGATGATCCTGGTGGAAATATATTCCATTGAAATTTCCTACATAAATCCTATATTTATATATATTTTTAAAAGTATTTTTAGTGCTGTTTACAAATGACCTTTGGAAAAAATAAATATTATGAAAGTGAGATTCCCATGGCAGAGATTGGGCAATATGCAAGCATGATTTTTTTCATTCCTTTTAAACACTTCTGCTTTTTTTTAGAGACAAAGAAAGATTTGTTTTCTGTTACATATATTTACATGACATGTGTTGAACTATTCTTCCAATCTATAGTTCTTCCACAGGAGCTCTCCTTCAGATATACAGATTGAACATCATGGCTCTCCATGTGCTATACTCCATAGATAAAATATCTAGGACTTATCTAAGGAAGCATACTTCTTTCCCCCAAAAGGCATAACCCAAAATATTCAGCTACTTATCTTCTACAAACCATATGAAATGCACATCCCTTCCATGTTTCCTGTTGATAATATTTTTCCCTTTTGCAGCACAACTTCTCTTTCCTCTGGAAAGCTAGCACTAAATAAATGAATTAATTAAAAATGAAAAAACCTCATAAACTACAGAATTTTGCCCTGCTGCTCATCACCCAAGGTGCATTCCTGGCATCAGTGGGGAACATGTTGCTTAGGATGTCATCTGCACCAGGGATGGAAAATAGCCCTTTCACACAGCCCTCTATGATCTGGGCTTAATAACATGCATCCAGGAAAATCTCTGGGCAGAGGACATATTGATGTGACTGAGATGTCTGAAGAACCTGATGTCTGTCTGCTATTGTCTTTAAGTTCATCCTTTTGCCAGACTAAGAAGTATTATTCTGTCTTTTCAACCTGTTGTGCCAGATACCAGATACAGAACTTCCCTAGCTGCAAAACTGGCTATGTTAAAAAAAAAAAAAAAAAAAAAAAAGTTTATTTTCAAATCATTTATCTGGGATCTGAAAAGATTTTCCCAGAAGAACAATTTTGTAAACAGTTGTGTTCAGTGATGCCTGGTTGAGCTACTGTGAACTTGAAATGCAATACCGACAGCATGATTCCCACCAAACAGTTATTTATTTTGTGTCTGGGGAAGTACATTCTGAGTTATGATTGAGAATGCTTGAGGCCCACATCTCCCTGGGCCCAGCAGTCTCTGCTGTCGCTTTTTGGGCCTGTATAGTAGAAGAAAGCAGGAAGAGCAGAGGAGGTATGTTGCCTTCCTATAGCACAGGGAGTCCATGTAGATATTTCTGGGCGACTGGTTAACAACTCAGGGCTGAAGAAGAAACTTACTGGTGTGGCCCAGCTGCTTCCCAAGTGTTCCCAAGGAAGCAGAAAGGGCAGGAGCTGCTTCCTAAATAGAGACACCGTCTATGTCAGAGCTTCATGAATAGAGAAGGGCTTTTCGGTAAGACTGTGTGTGTTGATTAAGCTTCTGGATTTGTAATTAGCCAGGGAAAATATTTAAAGCTTCTTGGTCAATGATGAGACAGGGTCTAAACACATACTCATAATGAAACATGGATTTTTGTGCTTAGCCCCAGGCCTGACAAACAGTAAGTATTCCAATTTTTTTAAAAAGTAAGTACTGACTGGATTCCAAAAAATACAAGACCACAATTGGATGCATGTGTGGGCCAGTGACCTGCGTTGTAGTTCAGCAGCTCTGAAGGATGACTCTCCCTTAGCACAGGCTTTCTAGAACTCACCAGAACATCTGTATCACCTGTGAGCGCATATGTGCCCGGCTATGGCTGCCCCAAAGCAGGTGTTGGTCTCCCCATGCACCTTCATTTCTAGTACAATCTCCCCATTGCTAAGACTGAGGAACCAGAGGAAGGTGGGTGTCGATGGGGAAAACCAGCAGAGCTATGTAAACCTTAGGATCCCATCTGACCAAACTGCTCACCCTCCCTTTATTCTGGCCAACATTATCTACTAAAACAACTGATACATTTTATCTATATTTTCTGTCAGTTGTTTTCTTAACACAGACATATTCTTGGCTAGAACTTAGCCTGGACAGCAGACCTGAGTCTTATCCGCTTCAGGTTTTTAACTTGCAGAATGATTTAAATTCATTTTGTAATGCAACTACTTTGAAAAGAAATACGCTATTAAGGCTTCCTCAACTACAAACGTCTCCCCGACTCCACCCCCAATCTCACCCCCATAAGTACGACTGACTGTCCACTTCGTGTTTCATGAACTGTACTTTCTTTTTAAAGCTCTATTTGTGTTCTACGAGACATCCTCCTTCTCCAAGATTAACGTTTCTTATGATTGTTCCTGACAATGGATTCACTTCCAGGAGGCCCTGCTTAGGATCACCAAAAAAGGGCATGGAGCGGGCTGGTTTTGGCAGCCTGCTCACAGTTTCAAGCTTTTTAGGACTTGGTTTTTCTGATGAGTGATGTCCTGAGCATGCCTAGGGAATGACAGGCATCTGCACGGGCAGACAGCATCACCTTGGCCGGGGTGTCGTCATTGGCTGCCTATTAGAAAAACTACAGCACAATGCATACCACCGCCTGCTGACTGTAAACATAGGGGTATGTGTTCACTTAGCATGGACTTCTGGGAGGGGCCAAGGAAGGGCGGTCTGCAGTTTTATTGAATAGAGCAGTGTGCATTAGGCGGTCTGCCTGCCTAGCTGCTTGCTCTCTTGCTGTGTTGCTTAAAGGGACCTCTGCTTCCTTTCTGACGGCGGCGGGCTCGACGATCTCCTCCTTGGGAAGAAGCTGCTGCCTGAGAGGTAGGACACAGGGTCTTTCTTTTTCCGCCTTCAGGGAAGCGGGAGCCGCTCCGCAGGTTTCAGGCAACATTCCAGGGAAAGGGTGCTGGATATGCAAACCCTTTCCAGGCAGGCAACAGACCGTGTAAATTCCCAAAGCCAGCCTGGACTTCCCTGACCTGCGGATGTTCCCAGAAGGTCAATGTGATGAAACTTCAAGTTTTGTTTCTAGAAATGGGACAAGAGGAAAGATCTTATAGTGACATGTTCAGGGAGCATGCGTGCCTTTGCCCAGGATGCGATTTTGTTTTCAAGAGGGACCTTGACTGTATACCTGGTATCCCCAGGATAGTGCCCGCGAGGGAGCTCTGCTGGTCCGCCCCTCAGGCAGTTTCTTCTCCATCTTCTACCAGCAGACATTTAAATAGGTTTCAGGTTTCGCTTAAAAAAATAACAGCAACAATTTTTGATATTGTTAAGACAAAGAGTGATTTTTTTTTTCTTAGCTAAATACATTTCTGTTACTTTGCTACTAGGATTTTAGAACTGGGCTTTCAGAGATAAAAAAAAAAAAAAAAGAAATAAGATCAGAGTTCTACACTAACACCGACGGAGCCAGTGGCCCTCAGCTGCGATTTGCTGAGGCAGAAGATGCTTACTGAGTCTGTCTTCTATAAAACTGAGCAGCAAGAGAATGCATGCATGTGTGGGTGTGTATGTAGAAATCATGGTCAACGTCCCACCAAAATATTTCTTGAGAAATCTTCATTTCTGTAGGAAGGTATGCCCAGAGGCTCAGAAAAGATGTCCGTGAGGAGAACGTTCCAGAAAGGAAGAAGAGGGGCTTTTATTTCCAGACAGACGTATTTGGGCATCTCAAACAGTAGTGCAAGTTGGTATCAGTCGGTAATTCCTTTTAGAAAGAGCTGGTTGTAAAGGGCGGGGGAGTTTCAGTGCTGTGGCAATACATGGTCAAAAAAGCAGAGAACAAAGTGCTTGGCATTCACAGATCCCTCCTGGTACTAAGGCTGTGTATATGGAGTTGTAAACGGAAACAGTGCAGCCCCTTAGTGTTAGGCAAAAACCAGACACGCATGGCTAGAACTCACTGAAGACAAGGGGCCCTGCAAAAGGAAGAATGAGTCTGATCATTTAAAAAATAATATCATATATTAAGGACGAGGAGCTCCGGATGACTGCTTCCATTTTATGCTATGCCGTAGACTATGATGGTTTGGACTAAGCAGTCCTGTGTTTATAAGTATTGGGCTAATTTCTTGAGAAGGGATGCATGAGAGCAGAGTGAATTTCCTCCCCTGGAACAGCTCTGGGTAAGAGTGAGAAAGGGTGCAGACCAACTCTCTATTTGACTATTGTCCTTCCCCGGGAGACATCAAGTTCCAAACTTTTCACAGGGTTTTTAGTGTCAATCAAAACATGAAGAGCAATTTCTTAAGTGTTCTCTACACCATGTAGGGAATGCAGTTCGGAAGAAAATCTATAATCTTGGATGTGAGGATAAATTCCATTTTGAAGCCAGCATCCCCTGGAGTCCCCCAAAGGGCAGTTTCTCCCATCCCCCTCATGAGCTCCCCACACCCAATCACTACAAAAACACATTTTCTAAAATAACACCGTATGTGTTCGCTACACAGAGAGTGAGGGAGTTTAGCTCACTGTGAACTTTAGGCAATTCTTGGTGCCATTTCCTTCCTGTGGAGAATGAGCTGGGATACATTTCCCCAAATAGGGAGGTAAATAAAGCTCAATGAAGCCACGGGCTGGAAACTTTTATTCTATTAAAATCATTTAATGAAAAACATAAAGGCAAAGTTCTGGGTAAAAAGAGAAAACGCAGGCTAGATCTTAGAACACATGAAGAGTGTACTTGACTGGTTTACAGGTTAAGTTTGGGCTTATTACCATATTTGAAAGTCAATAGAATGTGTATTTTAAAACATTCAAATCAAAAGATTGCCCTAAGCTTTTCATTTTTGCATCAAAGAGAGAAGATAAAGGATCCCATCTCAGACTGAAGGGTTTAAAGGAGACCTGAGACTGTATTTCCTGACAGTGGGGGTATTCCCAGTTCTCACTGGTTCCTGGGACTACTGGTCCCAGTCCTTTCCTGTTCTCTGCAGGTAGAATAGGTTGGTTTGGAGGTGTGTCATAGAAAGTTCCAGAATCTAGCTTGGGTAGTCTCTGTTCTATAGGCCTTTTCTTGAAAGTGCATACAGTTATGTCCATTTGTCATTCACGGTAGCATGATTCCTGGTTAGTCATTCTCCAATGAGACAAGACATGGCTTAGAGATGGACATGAGAAGGGTTTCCACCAGCTCCCCATGGCCTGGGTGTCTGTTGTGTGGCTTGGAAATGTGGTGGGCTGAGGGAGGTGGGGGTGGGGAAACCGCTGACGAAGTGGAATGCAAATAGCATGGTAGGACTGGGGAGGAGGCTAGGGAGATGCTGCCAGAAGGGTTTCCAAACCTTAAGAAGGCGTTCTCTGGGTAAATCTCAGGACGCCCCAAAATAGCACCATTCCCTTCTTAACGAAAAGCCCTTCATCTGTTCACCCCATCTAGACACTCATGGGCTCTGAGGAGCTGGCACATTTAAAGAGATACTCTTAGCTTATTCTTAACTCAAGAGCTCCAAGATGAGGCCTTGCTTCTGGTTCTGGTTCCTTTGTTTCAATAACCCTGACCTTTAAGGAAGGAACTCGACTCTTTGGCCTCCCCTGGCACGGCTGTCAGCATGCCGTTCTTCCATCCTGTAGGCGTTAAGATGTCCAAATGAGATGAGAGATTTTGTCTCCTTTCCCTAGAGGCCCATAGAGGCTAAATTTGAATCTTCAGGGTAGTCTACTAGCTAGCTCTAGGTGGTAGCCACCATTTCTTATCTTGTTTCCCTGAAGATCTCTCCTCCTTTCTCCTATTTGAGAATCTTGCATGGTACTTTGTAGAACCCCAATCCTAGAGCCTTAAGAAACTGGTCTACCCCAATGTTATCTGAAATTTGGCTTTGAGGATCAGAGACCAGGAGCCGAGAGAGGGTAAGAGAAGGCCCCCTGTGGCACATAGCAATATCCCGGAACCAGGAAATGCACAGAGCCAGGCCAACAGACCAATGACAAAGTGCTGACAACAGACAGGCCTTAGTAAATGAGGTGGCTTCCCTGCCTCCAGCCAAAAAGGATGGGATTAATCCCAGCTTGTCAGGCCTGGGCCTTGTAGGCAGGATGAGGTAACCAGCAGCACCTGGCTGGGGTTCCGGCCTTATTGAGAGCAGATTTCTCTAGGAGCTGTCTCTTACCTACGTTGACTTCATCGTCCAATATCTCCAACTTTAACTAAAGCCCAGCGCTACCCTCTTGCCCTTACCCCTTAGATGTCCAACTGACCAGCTCCCCAGCCGCCTAGCCAGACATGAGCGTTCCTGCGTTTCCAGACTTGGAAGCCAACGGGAGCTTAGCTGTGGGCTGGGACCCAGATGACAGCGAGTGTCAAACCCAGATAGCCTTGCATAGGGCACAGCCAGTTGTCTTCTAGACAAGAGAGAAACGGTTTAGATGACTTCAGATAGTGTCTCTTGCTAGCTAATCTAGTCTCCTTAGGAACTCACTAACCTCCTGCCTCAGCTTTCCAAATGAGCGCTAGGGGTGGAGATGTGGGCCTCCACACCCAGCTCAGGGGTGTCTTTTGTTTTTAAGATCTGGTGTGGGGGGGGGCAGTGTGAATATACAGATATGTAGAAGAAGTGTGCCTCATACAGCCTCCATTCCAAAGAAAAGGGAAGAAGTGCCTTTCAAAAGGAAGTTTGTCAGTGTTAGAGAAATTCAGAAATAGCTACTTACAAAAGTATCTCAAGAGAGCACCGAGAAATTAATAAAAGGCTTACTATGGAGCAGTGAGAAATGGTTGGACTTTAAAAAATATTTTAAGCAAATTGGGTGTTCTTTGTAAGTGCTCATCTTCATGAGTGTTATATACATATCACACACACACACACACACACATTGCACATACACAGCAATGATGATAGTTTGGTGACTGTTTTTTTCTTGTTTCCTGAGCCTTCTGGCATTGTGTTGTGACTATGCGGATGAAAGCACTTGATCACCAGGAAATCATTTTACTTGGAGAGGAACATATTAAGTAGGAGTACATAATTGGTTCCTTTTAAGCCCACATGGGACATTCCCTCTCCTGTCCCCTGAGACATTTTGCTGGGGGAGCTATATAGTCCTCACCTATGGACAAAGACTAGCAGGGCCAAGGTTAAGTAGCCACAGGGACGAGGGCCAGTTGCTTCCGAGCTGGAATGGAGAGTGTGCCAGCCTCGGCCAGGATGGGTAGAGATTTCAAAATAAGCTATGTCATGACTTAGAGCTGGGAGAGTAGAGAAGAAATAGTAAAAGCCAGAGGTCAAGCAAACTTCCAAACCAGGATCTCTCTCAGCAAGGCAGGGCCCAGAGATACGGTGAAGTACAGAGACAATTGGACTCAGAATCAAGGACCAGCGGGTCCTTCTGTTACTAAGCTTCAGTAGCTCAAGCGAAGGGGTGGGGTTTTAAAATACAGATGGAATAATAAAGTGGTGGGGGATTCAGAAGTCAAACAGGACACAGTCAACAGGGAGGGGGTTAAGATCCAGATGGGTCAAGGAAACCAGCAGGAAACTGTGGCTCTCAACGCTGTGTTCCCGTCATTGTAAACTCAGCTATTCGAGGCAGCTGTTCTAGCACCTGGAGAATTCCTTGTGCGCTTCAGGTCAGATCCTGAGAGCGGACATTGGATTGGTTCAGGTCCCTTAGCAGAGCAGATGGTCAGAGGCTCTGGCGTATCTCGGTCTGGCAGCCACCCTCCCCCATTGAGACTTGTTGTTGGCAAAAAGCTCTTGTATAATATGGCTCCTCCCTTAAATGAAGACAATCTTTCAAAGCCAGCAAATTAACAACTGAACAATTTTAATAAAGAAAACTTGGGGGTTTGGGAGATGGTTCAGTGGATATGAGTGTTTGCTGTACAAGCCTGAGGACTTGATTTAAATTCTGAGTATGGCCAGCTACCTGTGTCCCAGCACTGCAGAAGGCAGAGACAGGATCTCTGGGGCTTGAGGACTGTCATTCTAGCTACAGATCCAGTGAGACACCTTGTCTCAAAGGAATAAAGCAGAGAATACGAGAGAAGAATACTTGATATGCCCCTTTGTTCTTCGCAGGGGTGTGCACCACCCCACCCACAACACACACACATACACACACACACACACACACACACACACACACACACACACACACACACACACACACATACACACACACACACACACACACACACACACACACACACACACTACTTACATACAACACAAAACCTCACTTATCTCACTGTAAGTCACAGTTCTTCAGTAAACGGAATGCATTAAGCTAGTGTATTCTTAATCAGTGGTCTAGGTGATGCTTACCCTTCTGTCTCTCATTCACTAAACACTCTTAAGATGTCTATCAGGCAGGGGAACAGATGCTCTACATTCTCCCAGTTCTGACCACATTGGCAGCACCATGCTCTCTTCTGGGCCCCTCTTCAGATAAGCATCAACAAATATACAGTCAGGAATGAGCATCAAAGGCCAGATCAGGCGAACCAAACAAACAAGGACCAGCTAGGAAATCTGAAGGTCGTTATGCACAAGGAAATGGATGTGCATACATGTACGCATTCTGGTATTCGGAGTGCCTTTGTAGAGGGGTAGGAGAAAATACCTGCCTCAAGAGAGTATAAGTTCATGGAATTTTTAAGCTGCCGGTACTTTGGGATATTATTTAGCCCAGGGAGTGCATACTTGGGCTACCCAATTGTTAAGAAGGTTTCCTATGCCGTGTCCAAGTTCCCAGAGGTGAAAAATACTCCCGCTGATAGAGATCACAGAAAGAGGCTTGGCTGGTGAAGAGCCACGCTTGGCACGTTATCAATACAATCTGTAGGTTCCCAGCCCTGGGCCTGATCCTTGGAAGTCCACAAGTTATTGCAAAAAGCTAAACACATCTATATACATGAGAAGTAATGTTCGCAAACTGAGTAAATAATGTATCTCTCCTCAGCACATTTTTCTAATTATAGAGCTACATTATGATGATGAGATGCTAAATTATTAAGGAGTAATTGAATTCATAGTCACTTCCGTTTTTTTGTATTTTCCCAAACACTGGACCTGTGATATGTACTACTACTGTGCATAGGAAAAATCATAAAGAAGTTTGGGAGGTCTTAAGAAGAAAAAGATTTTTTTAAAACATAAAGGAACTAGGCTTGTGGATGTAGTTCTGTGGTAGGTCACTTGCCTAGAATGCAGAAGGCCTTGAGTTTGATCCCTAGCACAGAAAGATAAACAAATAAATATCATTAATCTACTTTTCATTTTCTAGATGAGAGACCAAAGTCTAGCAATACACACCAAGAAAAATTGTGTATGTACTGGTAGTGCCTTTGAGTAATGTTTAGCTGTTCTGTTAGCTGACAAGATGCAAAGAGCAGGCAACAGCACTTTATTAGTAGATGTTTAGTTGCCTGACATATATAGCATAATCCCAATAAATATTTGTTGAATGGAGGAACAATCCAAGTGAGTTGATCAAGGCCATGTTCTTTGTTAGTGGCAGAAATAATTCTGGAACGCACAGCTTTGAAGTTCCGGGCAGTTCTGGATAAAAGAGGATGCTCCACTTTAGCAATGCACAGATTCAGCCTGCCTGTATCAGTGGTCCTTAGGCAGCATCACAACCAGAATCAACGTCAGAACCTTTTGAAAAATACGTCTCTGGGACTCAACCCTGGAGGTTCCAATTCAGTAGGTCTTGCTGGAGTGGGCTCCAGGCATCTGCAGTTTGTAAAGGCTCCTTCCAGGCTCTGATGAAACATCCTGCCTCAGAAATAATTCTGGTCACTGGTGTTTACAGTAATTTATGGCACATGATGGAGGTCATTATTCCTCAGAAACTTATTTTTGTTTAGATGGTTCCCCCCTAAAAGTTACAGCTGTGGATCCCAAATAATCTGTTTCTCACCAAGCCTCTTTGGAAGCGCTAAAGTATTTCTCTGAACTCCTCTGTCTTTCTCTATCCTTTTTTGTCTAAGCACAAGACTATCAGTCCCATAAGGTCCAGCTTGCTGATGAGATTTCCAGTGCTTGTCTTTGTGAAGCACTGGAAATATGGCAAGAATAAAATTTCTCATGGTGTTTCCACATCTTATTCCAGTCACTGTTACTATGTGGAATTTAGGCTTTGGGGGAGGTGATTCCGAGAAATTTTTTCTTTATAAGTATTTATGTCTTCGAGCAACTTTAAAGATCAATTACTTCAGATAGTTCCCTTACACCTTCTCTATCTATCTATCTATCTATCTATCTATCTATCTATCTATCTATCTATCTATCTATCTCTATCTCCCTTCCCTCCCACCTCTCTCTATGTTTTTCTTCCTTTCCTTTTTGTAGTAAGGATAACAAATCCCGAATGCAACTTCTCCTGTACCTATGTCTCCAGACCCCCTAAATCTGGGACCGGCACACCCCCTGGTTTAGATGCTCTCTCTGGAGGCCCTTGCAGAAGCAGTTGGGCCACAAGGGACAAGTTTGCTTTTGCAGGGCAGAAAGTTCGCCACAAAGGGTTTCTGGTACTCAGCAGCTTAGACTATGGTATTGCTCAGAAGAATGTACCATATTCAGAACACAGAATACACATTCAACATCCACTAGAGATTTTACAGCTTAATGTCTCATGTGATTGGCCTGGTCCATTAAGAGGGTCAGGACTGAGCCCATGAGATGGTACAGAAGGTAAAGGCGCCTGCCTCCAAGTCTGACAACCTGAGTTCAATTCCTGTAACTTACCTGTTGGAGCAAGCCAACTCCTGAAAGTTGTCCTCTGCACGCTACACGTGTGCCGTGGCAAGTGCCCCATTTCCATACAAAGAAATAAATCCGTAATTGAGAAAATGAAGAGAAGGCCAAGACTGGTTCTATTTTTACACAAATGCCATTTGCTTTACAAGAGCAGGTGCTTTCAGGGTGTGCACGGAGGCAGACCTGTGGAAGAGAGGCTGAAAGGGAACTAACTCCCACAGTTTTACACCACCATCCCCTCTCTCTGTCACTGTCCGCTCTTTTTATGTACCCTAAATTCAGAGTGCCTCCCCAAATCTGAAAGTTAAACTTTCAAGAATTTTGGCATCTAGCTGTGAAACATTCATGACCAGTGTTCTAAAATTGACCACATAAGCTCATCATTCTGTATGTAATATTGAAAGATAAGTAGCAAACACTCAAAACTTACCCCTTCCTGATTAGTCTACTATATTTGGCTTTATCTGTCCTCTGGAGATCAGTTATATCTACCCAGTCTATGATGGGTAGATATATGATGAAAATGCATATGATGTAATGCTATGAAGCTTCTCTTCCCAGTTCCCTGTTCAGTGATGCCATGAAATTTATCACGAGTTACACAGCAAAGAAACTGGCACATACTAAAACACACACACACACACACACACACACACACACACATCCCACAGAGATTATAATTAAACATTTCCTGGCACACCATTGACCCTAGGGCGTGGAGTGTTAAAATTAGCCTTTGCACAAGAGAAAACCAGTTGTTCAGTGCTTCGAATAGTGTATGGCACGTGCCAACCAGTCTGTAGAGATTATTTGTTGGGTAAAAACTAGTGTATTTGTTAGGTAAAAATAAAGAGTAGTCTCACCAAATAATTCTACAAAGGAAGAGACCCAGTGCCGACTGGATGAAGTGACATCTAAGGTCACCACTGTGTGGAAGAAACAGGATTCCCACCTGGATAATCTGTCTCCATAGACCATAGGTTTAATAGCTATACTCTATTGTCTAGCTCAAATAAATCCAGGAGATGGGGACTCAATTTTTGCAGGTGACTCTTGAGGTGTGACTATTTGAGAACGAACTTTGGAGTCAGACAGACTTGAGTTTAAATTCCAAACTTACCACTTCCAGCCTATTTCTTCACTTGATTATAAATCAGGATAATCATCCCTTCATTCTAATGGTTAGAAGTAATAACTCTAAACTGCCTTGAACGTGACTAATACTAAACTACACGTTATAAGTTATCTACTGTGACTGCGTAGAAAGGCTCTCTAGAGGCACGTGACTCCCTTTACACTCCCCACCCTTTGCCACACACTTTCCTATATTGCTTCCTCCTTGGCCATCATATAGACAGAAGAAGCAGAGTTGATTTCTTTAATGTTTGGGCTTCCCAGGAAGGCAGACAAAGACCAACAGATACAAGTTCTAGGTCACCCTGATTCAGGTTGTCAAGAGCACGTTCTAACCAGGGCTGTCTCGGAAGCACAGGTCTCCCTGCTCTGCAGAAGACAGCCTCCACTGTCGCTGTCACCTGCACGGCTACGTTCACCCTTGTTAATAATGGGCCTGGAGCTGCCTTTTACAGTCTAAGAATTCTTCATGTAGTATGTCTAAAGAATTTTATTTTCCCTAGAGCTAGGGTTTAGATAGTAGATAGATAAATAGATAGATAGATAGATAGATAGATAGATAGATAGATAGATGATAGATAGATAGATAGATAGATAGATACATACATACATACATACATACGATACATAGGTGATAGACAGATGATTGATAGGTATAGATGATAGATAGATAGATAGATAGATAGATAGATAGATAGATAGATAGATGATAGAAATAGATGATAGATAGGTAATAGACAATAAATAGACAGATAATAGATAGATAGATAGATAGATAGATAGATAGATAGATAGATAGATAGATAGATAGATAGACAGACAGATAGATTTTTCAATGTTTTAGACTTATAATGGGAAATAGAAAAAAGGAGGAAGGGGACGGAGGAAGGCAAGGAGAGAGAGGAGGAAAATGAAGGGGCTAGGATGGGTGAGAGAGAGATGAGATACTGGGAAAAAACTCCTGAAGTTGAGAACAAGCTAGAGAGAGGACTATCACTGAACTGCTGGCTATCTTGGACCCTTCAGGTCCAGGATGGTTGCAGAGATGAACTATTTCAGCCAGCTACCCTACTGGGATGCCCACTGTGTGTCAGCACTTTCTCAGCAGAGGACTACCATCCAAGAACAGCAAAGTAAACCAAATAGCTGGCCCAAAGTGACATAAATGGCAGATGGCAGAGCAGGAGTCAACGCCCCTCCCTGACTCCAACCCTACGGCTGTCTGTTCTGTGTCTTCCCTCCAGAAAGTGATGGAAGCCAGAGCAGAAGGTTTCCGTAACCAATCATTAGAACTTGTCATTGAGCCATACTGCAGTTCAGCTAGACAGACAAGCACACTGTCACTCCCTGCCATATAAGGAAGCAGAGCTAAACGCCATTCCTTATACTACTGACTCAAGTCAGTAGCTCTGGTTAGAGGCAGATAAGAATTTTGGCTGGCAGCGACTAGGAAGAAACGAAAATTGAGGGCTGCAGAAATGAGTTTGTGTTTTCTTTTCTTGGTAGCCCAAAGATGTCAGCAAGTGGGTTCTATGCCTGACCAAAGGGAGACATCATGGAATTAGGTACTGAAGGATTAAATGACTTGGACAAACATTTCAGCTGTTTGGGTGTTCCATTGTGCCAGATTCAGATATTCAGAAGACGGAGCCGATTGTGTGAGAACTGGAGGGAGTGTTGAGGGCTCTGCCTTCACCCAGATGAGGAAGTTGGAGTTCGCTTGCCTTGCCGTCCGCTCTCAGAAGGATGTTTACCAATCACTCCACGTTTAAATTAGATCCCCTTCCCTGACTCAGTGCATTTGTGTGATCCCTCTTCAACGTTATAATCAGTCACAGTCAGCACCTAAGACTACAAGTCCAGTAGCCAGTTTCACTGGAGAAACTGAGGCACACACAATTAGAAGTATCTGTTCAAGATTGACCAGTCTAATCTTGCTGCAAGGAATGCTCACTCTTTCCGATAATTCTAAGATGACACATGGCCTCTTCAGGGAAAGTTGGGGTGGGGGACTGAACTGTCCACCCAGTTCCTCCTAACATGCATCCTTGGCCACATTGCACCTGTACACTCATCTCCAAGACCCACCCTAACAGAGCACTGCACACGGAAGCCAGTTTTGTCACAGGGCATCCTCAGGTGGTTCCTTTCCTGGCTGTGAGGAGGGCTATGCTGTTTCTCACAGCTGGATGGCTGTGTCCATGCTCCTGTGGCGCTGTCTCTGTATGAGCCCGGGTTCCCATCACCTTTCTTCGAAAGCTGTCTAAGGTACTGCAGCCCATGCTCATGACCTCTTTTTAACCTGATAGTCCCTGTAAGAACCTGCAAGACCCAATTTTGAGAAGGGATTAGCGCCCCAACAGATGAATTCAACCCAGAATATGTCCCAATTCAAAATCGGGCTAGAAACCCACGTTGCATATTTTCTGAAACTCCAGTTCCAGAAGACCCCATGCTGACTGGATTCTATCTTCTTTCTAGATCTAGGGCACAGCTTTGCTAGAAGTCGCATGACCTTTTGAACTTGCCTGTGATATTTACTTTCAGCCTTTCACAATATGAAATTCTGATCTAGTGAAAAGTCCAAAGAGGTCTCTGAAATGACGCACTGAGGCACAGCTTCGCTTGCTGTGGCCTATCTGTGGAAGGCTGGGAAACCACAGTGCAGACAGTCTGGTATGCGGCCATCAGGAGTGGGGGAGGGGCTGGTGGGAAGGCTGAGCCAAGGCATGGTCTGGGAGAGAGGTGAGCTACCCCGGAGCAGCCTAGGAGACAGTCACCACGGGGGCTGTGTGGGCGTCTGCAAGGGCTAGAAGGAGCCGGTGGCCATTTTCAGTCAGTTTTACAAAGGTTGGTCTCGGCCAGTAATCCTGTCAATACGGGGGAAAATATTAGGAGCCTACACATATTTGTGCTATGAATCATTCGTCTTTGTTTCTTCTGTCTCTTCTCTATTCAGGCTTCAAGCTCTTGCACGCTCTGCTCTCGCGGGTCATCCTGACTTTATCTGCGTTTGCTCTTAGCTTGTGTCCTGTCTCCGTTTCCGGATCGTTTCCTGCAGGGTTGTGCCCCTCTTTCCTTTCCTTCTCCGTGTGTGTCTCAGTTTCAGTCCTGTTCATCAGTCCCGTGGCTCAGAACAGAACTATGGAGGAGGGGACTGTGCCAATTATCCTCCAAACTGGGGGACTCTGGGAAGGGACAGGAAAAGCTATTAATAGCTTCCCTAGAATAGCAACCATAGGCTGGGAGTGCCCCCGGCATACTGGGAGGGATGTCCATCCTCCTAATAGTTTAGTCTCTCTTCTCCCTAAATCTCTCTCCTCTTCTAGTCACCACCCACTTTCTGTATCTTTCTTTAAAAAAAGCACTTATGTTCTGATTCTTTCCCATTTCCATTCTAAGAAACGGCGCACTGAACTCCTCACTCTCTCATTTTCCTCTTCGCACCCTTCACTGGCTCCCACACCCCCACTCTGTGGTACAGCCTTTTGTTTGGGTTTGTTGAATGTCATTTTCTCTCTCGGCTTTTTGGTGTGTGTTTTTTTTTTTGTTTTGTTTTTCATTTTGGTTTTTTTTTTTTTTTAATCAAAGGCATGCTATGTATACCACTTCAGGGTAAAGCAGGAATGGTACAAGTTGCTTGGGGTCCCAGGTGAACCCCAACTGGTCTATCCACCATCTCAGCACCTCTGCTCAGAGGTTGGAACAGTCCCTATACCACCAAAGTGCCTAAAACTCTCACGCACAGTTATTATGTATATGTATCTTGGCTCCCATGGGACATACTTTCTGTATGTGTACATATGTGGACACTAGAGTTGAAAATGACAGAAATATATGGCTTAAAGATGGAGCCCCCTGATTCAACTAGGTTGGCTGACTGGGGAGCTCTAGCAATAATCCGCCTGTCTCTGCCTCCCCAGGGCTGACATTACAGGTGTGCAGTGCCATGCCTGACTCTTTACCCAGGTACCAGGGATCCAAATTCCATCCCTCACGCTTACCCAGAGAGCAGTTTACTGACTGAACCACCTTCCTAGCCCCTCAAATAGGATTCTTTTTATGATCTAACCATGTGCAATTTCTATTTTGTTCTGAAAAATCCTTTTAGCTGTCAAGATAGATGTTAGGCTTTGGGTGGCCCAGGGACATTCTCAGCTCCCCCGTAGCTCCAAGGGGAGAAACAAAGCAAGAGCGTGATCCCTTTGAAAGTCGGTCTGTAGCTGTCTGAAGTACTCAGTGGTCCAGAACCATGTCAGCTACAAGGAGCCATTTTCTTCTGTTAGGTGCTTACTTTGGAGATTTGACCAAATAACTTCCTTCCTCCTGTTCCTTCTCTCCCTCCTCCTCCTCTTCTTTTTCAAGCATCCTTAAAATGAATGAATGAAGGAGACAATAAAGTAAGATAATTTAGGAAGGAAATAGGTTCTGCTGAAATTGCCTCTCTTCCCCACTCCTTCCTTGGTGCACACATCCCCTTCTGGTTTCTATTTCTTCTCCCCATTGAGACGTTCATGGTTGGAAATGTCCTGTGACCATCAGGGTGCCTTCTGCTTTAGTCCTGATGGCCGGTGGCAATCTTGTTTACATATATCTTTTTACAGAGGTTGATGATAAAAAGCTCTTCCCCACACTCTTCAGGGTAGGTATGCAGTTATGGAAATGGTGAGATGGAAATATCTACCCATCATTCTGAGACTTGATGACGTAGTTAGGATCAGCTGGCCTGGAGCTGCTGGCCCATCTGTGTTTGTATAAATAAGAAGCAAGGAGTGTAGGAGTTTGATGGTTGTTTTATTATTATTTTTTCCGTTTCATTAAACTTTCATACTCCATATTTTGGCTTTTACGTGTGCTGTTAAAAATACAACAGTTATTCTTTCCACTGGGAGTGGGTTACACCCTGATAATTCCTTTTCAAGGTGTCCCTGGTCAGGGTCAAGCTTTTGACACCTGAATTCACACTTTGTAGGGCCTCGGGTTCCAGGTAGTAGCCTGTGGTGTAAGAACTCCAGGTCTTTCCTCCTTACCATAAGTAGCGACCTGTGTGACTCTGACGGCCTCTTTGTGCCTGACTGTGAACTCTCCTTAGCCCAGCTCTTCCCTGAAATGCCCAGGTAGGGAGCAGAGAGCTTTCATAAAAAAAAATCTTCAAGCAGTAAGGTGTCTTCAAGCCCAGACATGGTTTTCCTCCCCTTTCCCTTTGAAATCTGAAGACTCTTGCTGGTTGGTTTGAGGGGTGAAAATAAATCAGATATTCAGTTTAGATTGAAAGTACAGATTTGAGGTTTCCAGCCATCATCCCACATGTGACAGCTTCAGAGGATGCCTTTCTCTAGGGTGCCCCAAGCCCAGGATCAAAAATTTGTAAAAGATGCGATGTATGTTTACTATAGAGACTCAGAAAACATAGAGGGTTACACTGTCACTACTGATACTGTCTTAGACTGTTTCCTCCACATACTTAATTCCCTTGGTTGGCACGTGATTTGCATGTGTTTACGGCCTCCCATATGCTGATTCAAAGCGCATAATTCAATGCACATATAACATTAGGGTTCTGGTTTTACCCTGGTCTTTAAAAGTCAGTATTAACAGGTGTGGGCCAGAGAGACAGTGCCGTGGACAGCAGGTGCCTACTTGCCATGCCAGCATGAAGATCAGAGTTCGGATCCCCGGGACCCACATACATGCTGGGCAGCTGAACACGTGCCTTCTGCCAGGAATGCTAGTGCTCAGGATGGGGAGACTGGGATCTCCTGGGACAAACAACACATGGACACCACAAACACGTGTAAAAAATCAAATCATATCAATATTGACAATCATCTTTGGAGATACTCTGAAACCTTCAGTACTGCAAAGGGACGGTTAAGACCGGTTACCATCAGATCCAAGCTTTTCCCCCGACATACACATCAGTGTGAATCTTTTTAAGCTTTGTATGAATACAGCACACGTAGTGAACAGCTGTAAGATCTTCAGAGTCTTGTTGTACTCAGATTTGTTAATATGTCTTTTGTCTGCATTTGAAGTTCTGAAACGTGAAATCACATATGTGAATATTCTTATGCTTGGCAATTGCTGTGACTTTAATATCTTATAGCTGAATACCTTCAAGTTTTAAAATACTCTAAAAGAATAAAATAAAAACATGTTGGAAGCCAGCAACCGTGCTTGGAGTTAAGCTTGCATAAGCAATCATATGGGTGGGTCTTTTTTTTTTATTCTTTAAATAAAATTTTATTTTTAAATACTTTTAGGTTTACAGTTGCAAGAATATTACAGAATTCCCATACCCCACACTGAATTCTATCCATTTTTAACTTTAGTATACTATATTTATAACAAATAATAAAATGATATTATTACAGTATTATTAATGAAACACCATGTTTTACATGGATCTTCTTAGTTTTTGTTCAGTGTCCTTTGTTTTTCAAGGCCCTTGGATCAATGTCTTTTTATGGGAAATTTTTAAAATGTACACTGTAGACCTATTGCTAGAACTCTACTACACAAGTGAAAATCATAAAAGACAACCCATTCCTTGAACAGATGTTTGCTGGACAGGCCATTTTCTTGAGGAATTTCCACCTGAAATGCTCTAGGTCTCCTCTGGTCTTCGGTTACCTTGAGACCACCAGCAGATTCTTCTGCCTGCTCCATTCTGATGCTAGACACTAGGACTCCTTCAGTAACTGAGGCTAGCCATCCCAAGACCACACCCAGACCCCGTAGCTTCCTCCTCCACACCTCGCCACTTCACAGTCGGAAACCAAAGCATCAGCATGAAAAGGTGTACGTGGCTGCGCAGCTTAAACTTTACCCTGAAAGTTTACATCGCATTGTACCCTGGTTAGTAACAGAAGAAAAGGAGAGAGGAAAGAGGAGAGGCAGGGTGGTAGTGTAGGGAGAGGGGAGTGGAGATCCATGTTCCCTCACATCTTGAAATCAAGGCTTCATGAAAAAGTACCTATTACTATCAAATAGGCTACAGAAGGGCCTGCTTTCTAGAAATTATTTCAATGTTAGTCATCCATCTGCTGATCTTCTCAATTATTTTTGGACTGTGAATTGACAGCAGACGACAACAGAAACAAGCCGTTGAATTCTATTTATACCTTTGAACAAGCTGATGGCATCAGGTGGGTGACTCACCTTTCCCTGACGTCAGCTCATATAGTGGAAGACTTAGACTAGACATCTCTCTCATCTTGAAAGTTGTTTGGTTCAGGGTGTCCAGCCTCCCGCATAATCTCAATGTTGTGCTTTTCTCCAAGGTTGCTTCTTTCCTGTTTGCTCTCACTGGCAGATCACTTCCGGGAGAAGAAAAAAACAGTGTAGTTCAGGTATTGGCTACAAATGATCTGCCTTCAGGGAAGCAGTTACTTCATTTGTTATAGCTGAATTGATACTGTGTAGAGACGCAAGCTAGCGTGCATATGCACCTGAATAAAGGTGAACCTATACTATAATGAGGAAATGTGTCTCTGTATCAAAAACTCAACTGGGTAGGAGGAGGCCTACTTATCAGTAAGTCAAACAATATTCTTTACGAGAAGAAGTTTCTTAAAATCTGATAGTAACAATATCAGAATGCTGAAATGACTAGTTCAGCATTAGTAAACCTACTAAGAGATCCCTTTCCTAAGAGAAGGATTGTGTCAACCCTCAAGTAGGAAGCCAAACCCTCCAAGTCAGGGAAGAAAATAAGAGCTCAGGGCTCGGGTGGAAATGGTTACTGGGTTTGGCACATCTGTTTTGGTCTTTTCTGGTCCACATGTAGCTATATAGTTTACATAAAAATATCTCCCCAGAGAATCAGAAAGGACAGATTTATGGAACCAGATGTGCGTTAGCATTTCTACAGGTGTGGTTCTGCAGCTGAAAGAACATGTTGTACCAGGGATGGAGTTTCTTCTTATGTAATCAATATAAATTACCACCCGACTTTACAGAGGTTGGTAAAGCAAACATGTGCCATTTGGGTTGGCCTTCTGGCATATAAAGAGACCTTGATTCACCTGGGGTCTATGTAAAAAAAATGTACCATTCAATATGTATAAAAGAAACTTAGTAAAGAGTGCCACAGCCATGATCAAGCAAGGTTGTTCCAGGTTGGGGACAGAGGGGATATGCTGGTGAATTGTTAGATGCCACTTTTATGTATCTTTCTTCATTAAGAAAAGCAAGGAATACTTGGTAAATATTTTTGAAGTCTCTTGATATCTGATAGAAAAGGGTCAGGACTGAGGACAATAATAATCATATCAAAGCCAACAACAACAAAAAGCAGAACACAAGAACAGAGGCACACTAGAAGAAGGAGGAGGAGGTCCCTTTGTTAAATGTAGAGGCTTTACAATAAACAAAAAATGAATACTTTCACTTGAGGATTTATAATTTGTTTAAACCCTTTTAATTATTATGTAAATCTATTCCTGTTAACTTTAAATTTCTTTTTAATGGTATCAGAGTACTTTTATAATACTTTCAAATGTTTTGGATACAAAGTAATTTAGTCTTATTTCTAATATTTTAGATTTTCTTTTCCATGGATATTCTTTGATCCCCTGTTTTCTTCTTTCCTTAGTTTTATTTACTCCCTTTTAACTCTTTGGGAGTGTAAACATTTCATTCCTATTTTTCTTCAAATGCTCATTTGTTTAGAGACATGGTCTTACTAAGTAGTTCTGGGCTGGGCTGGAACTTGCAGTATGTCCCATCCTTGCCCCCAACTTGAGATCCTCCTGCTTCATCCTCCAAGGACTAGAATGATAGGTATGTATCAACGCGTCCGGCTTTGTTCCTCTTTAAAAATTTAACAAGCAAATATGACAAAGTCCAGGCTTTGCTAACTTTTTAATATGTCCTATTCATGTGCAAGTGATCATTGTTTAATAATCTCTTTGCTTTGTTTTTAAATCTAAGAGGTTAGTTGCTGGCTTTATCATCTATCTATCTATCTATCTATCTATCTATCTATCTATCTATCTATCTATCTATCTATCTATCTACCTACCTACCATCCATCCATCCATCCATCCATCCATCCATGCATCCGTGTAAAATAGCCAATACTTACAATAATCTACCAATGCATTTTTATTGATGTAAATGGTTTATCCTTGCTTCCAACATACCACTAATCTTTTCTGGATATAAGCTCCACACTCCACCCCAGAGCTGGGTACCAAACCCAAGGCTTTTCACTTGCTAGGCAAATGCTCTTCTACTGAGCTACAACCCCTGCATACAAGTTCTTATTTATTCTTTAGAAATTCCTTAAAACACAATTTGGGGCAGTAAATTATTTGACCTTCAAAAAATGGATGTTTTGCTTTCTATTTAGTGCATACATGTGAATATTAGTTTATCTGTGTATAAAATATTTTGCTTGTGACTGAAGACATTTCACTTTCTTTTAGTAAGTATTGTTGTTTAAGGGAAGTTGGCTGTTATTCTCTTCACTACCAGTAAAATTTTTGTTCTCTGTCTTGTAGGTTTTTGTTGTGTTGTGTTCTGTTTTGTTTTATTTTTTCCCAGGTTGAAAGCTGTCATGTACCACTTGGGGGAAAGTATCACTTGGGAGGCATGTTCTAAGAAATGTGATATTGGGCAGTTTTGTCATTGTATGAACATCTTAGAACATATTTAAACTAATATGGCCATGATGTCGCCGAGTGTCTCAAGCACCATTGTATGCATATTTCATCATTGACTAAAATGTCATTATGTGCATGCACACTGAAAATAAAATTTTCCCATGGAAAATATTTAGAATTTAAATACACTATATTTATATTGTATTGGGAAATCCCAGTTGCTTACCTTGCAAAAGTTAAAAAACGACACACTCACTTTGGAGAACAATTTGACAATTTCTTTCACAAAAGTAAACTTATACCTAACCTTAGGCCCAACACTCACGTACACATACACACAAGATTAAGGTTATGAGAATTCCCTAGTCTCTTATTGTTTACCCTATTTCTTTCTACATCACTGTTTAACTTGCTGTTGTCATGAATTAAATATATCTATTCTTGAAATTCATATAAATAAAATTAAACCTTGTATTGACTTTGGCATAGTCTATTTCACACAGTGATTTTATGATTCATCCACATTGTTGCATGTATACCAAGTTCTTCTTGTTTAACTGATGAAAAAAAATTATATGCATAGTCTATTTTCCATTGTCCTATTAAGGGTCACTTACATTTTCACTTTGGGATAGTGTAAATAAAAATACTATAACATTCAAGTACTTTTATTCATGTAAAGGGTGTGTGTGTACAAACATACATTTTTATTTATCTTGAACAAAAACTTAGAAATGAATTTTTTGTGCCTAAGATTATATACATGTTTAAGTTAGTAAGAAATTGCCAAAATATGTTCATGCCATTTTCAACTTTTAGAAGTAATAAATTAGTTTCATGCTTTTCATGATATTTGAGGTATTTAGTCTCTTATATTTAAACCATGGTTTTCTCTTGTGGTTTTGCTTTGCATATGTCTAATGACAAATTACCAATTTTAAATTATTATTATTGCCATTAATACTTGTGTGTGTGTGTGTGTGTGTGTGTGTGTGTGTGTGTGTGTGTGTGTGTGATACGTGTGCAGGGGTGTGCATGCCACGGTATGCATGTGGAGGTTTGTTCTGATTGACTTTATGAAGCAGGTTATAATCAAGTTATTTGCACAATTTTTAAATGGAACTTTGAAGAAGACAGAGTTCTACCATGTAGCCCAGGTTGATCTCAAACCTACTATGTAGTACATGTCTGGCTTTCAACTCCCAGTGGTCCTCCTACCTCAGTTTTTCAGCGCCGGCGTTACAGGTATAGGCCACCATGCCTGGCTTAATTTTGACTTAGTTATTTTGAGGGAGTATATTTCATTGTACTTTTAGATATAAATCAAAATTATGTATTATGCATATTTTCTTCAAGACAGTAACTTGCCTTTCCACTTTTCAATGTTGTCTTTTGATAAACCAAAGCTTTATATTTTCATGAGATGCAATGCATCATTCTTTTAAATGTGACTCGTGTCTTTTCTTTTCTCTTTGAGAAATATATGTACGTGCCCAGGAGGCAGAAAGTCTCCTGTTTTCTAAGAAGTTTTATTATTTTGGTGTTTATGTTTAGGTCTATATTCTAGAGAGGATTAATATTGAAACATAATACCAGGTAGCCACTGAATGAAATTTTTCCATTAGCTCTCAACTGTTTCAGGACAGTTGACTGCATTCTTTCTGAACTGCATAGGCTCTTCTGTTGAAAATGAAAATGTTGCCTCCTATGTAGGTGTACTCTGACTCCTGTAGTTCTTCTGCCTGCTGTCTGTTCTCACTCAGAAATCACACTGTCTTGGTGGACTGTAGCTTTGTTTTGTGGGTAATGTCTCACACCACCTTTGTTTGGGAGATAAGGTTTAGCATACCTCTTTAATACAATCTCTCCCTTCTAACACACTGTCCTCCTTAGCCTTCAAACATCATTCTAACACATGAGTATTGCTCCTAGATGACCACATCCGATTACTTTTAATTGCTTTTATTACTACCTCTTACTTCCCCCACGATTTCATAATCACCGCCCTTCTCTTACTAGATTGGTTTTTTGTTATTACTGAAATCCCCCCAAGAGTACCTGATGAGTGTTTTTTTTTTTTTTTATTGCTAGTACAGCTAAACATACAGAGAAATTTGTCAATAATTATCTGTCTACAGCTACCTTTTCTGAAAACTTCTGGAAATTTTCTAGGTTTGTTGCACAGCTCTCTATTGTACGTCTTCACTTCTCAATCATCTCAGGAATTTCCTTTCTAAGAGTGAGAGGAATTTCCTTCATATGTGGGTGGAAATTTGAATCCTCCATTTCCTGGTCCCCACTCTCCCTCTCTCTTTAAACTCTGTTTTGATGGAGAAGATCACCCAGAAGATTCAGTGGATAAGCAAGCGTTCAGTGAAGATATCATTTTTAAGAACTTAATTAATTGTCCTCATGTAATGGAATTCTAAGGCCAGTGGTGGGGGTCCCAACATAGCAAGTGTGGCCACTGGATCGCAAAGAAAGCATGTGAAAGTGATGGTAAAGAGACAGGAAAGATTTTATTTTGCACAATAGAAATGAGATTAAACATCTCAGCACGTTCTCTAGGTATTGACTTGAGCTTTAGGAGGAACTGGGGCAGAGGGCAAGAGGTATGCTTTATAAGTAGTCTTGGTCAAGGTGTGGTCTGGTTGATCATTATCTCAGTTCTGGTTCTGCAAGATGGTTTAAAGAAGTCCTTATTGCCTGAGGTGACAATCCAGTTACCGTGAGATGATTGCTTCTGCTTGGGAGTGATTTCATCCTGGGTGGTCTGCCGGAGAAATGCTGTGTCTTGGATTCCAAGGTGACTGCAGGTTTAGGACAGTGAATAGAGATATTGTGCAGGTTTGGAACAGGAGATATAAAAGCTGACAGTAAGGTTCTTCAGTTACTCTGACCTTGAAGGAAGAGGAAATGAGTGGTGTCTCAACAGTTTATAGACATACACTCCTGGAGTGATCAATGCGTCTACATGTACGTTCAGTAGGAATTGGACCCAAAGTAAAGGAGACAGATACATCATGAAGACATGGATGCCAGGTTTTTATCCTGATTTTAGTTACCTTGTAGGTCCAAACAAGGAGTCAGTGGTTTTTAGCAAATGCACTTGCTATGTATTGACTCTATATCTTTATCTGTATTTATCTATACCACATACTTAAATAATTATTTGCCTGAGTATAGAATTCTAGACTGTAAATACTACCCCTAAAAATTCTCAAGACATTACCTGTATTATTTCGCTACCTCCTAGTTCCAGTGTTGATCCTAAAGAACCTGACGCCATCTTGATTACTGAGTATTTGTGTGGTGCCTGATTTTCCCCCCTTCTCTTCCTTTTAAGTATTTCAAAACTTTCTAATAGTATGACCTAGTTGTTAGATCTCGAGCCTGGGACGAGTCTCAGGCACCTGTGGCTTTCTCCCAGCACTCCTCACTCCTCCCCTACCCTAAACCTCTCCCTCCCAGCCTGATCCCTAGCTGAGTCAGCCATTTTGGCTATGGGGTCTCTTGGCCTCTTGGTCTGGGCCGCCTTTCTTGGTCAGCCGCTCCTCTCTTGTTCTCCCTCCCCCTCTCTCCTCTCATGGTCCAGTTTAGTCTGTCAGCTATGTTCAGCCTGGACTCTTCCCTCTGCCTGCTTCCTCCCTTAGAGCTACAATAAAAGTCTGCTCCATACTTCAGGAGGAGTCGTGTCCACCTCCTTTGATTTCATTTTTCATTCATTTGTATCCTTGAAACTCGTATTCACCCTGATGAACTCTTCATGGGCTTATTCGTTCTACAAAAATCCAACATGTAGCTCTAGGGTAAAAAATGTTTGTTATTTTGGTGACTATGGCACTCTGCTCTCTCATCTTATTTTGATATTTCTTTCATTCACTAATCTCATTTCCCGTGTTCTGCTTCTCTTTCTCTGGAATTATTGAGAAGTTGTTGGGGGGCGGGGCTGGGTAAGTAGGAGAGTTGCAGAAGGAGAAGACCCTTTTAGACTTAAGACAATTGCCTCTTAGAGGTGACCCAAGCTAACTTGCCTGCATACCGTTCTCCTGCATATTGTCTCCTTACGGGGGATGCCAATAATCTCCAATTTTTAAATGTGTGCCCTACACTCCACCTCAATACCAGTTGATCAGCTAAAACAGAAACAGGTCTCAGAGATTAAGTTCTGCCACATATACAAATATTTATTAGCAAAGAGGCACAAAAACAGCCACAAGATCTGCTCTTTGACCAGTGGTAAATTCCCCACTCTGTCCTTGTAAGTGGTCTGGTAAGTACTTCCTGCAAAAGGATCACCCTGCTGTCAGACATTACCGTATTCTGATGGTGGGCCAGCTCACTGTTCTAACAAGGCCACAGTCTTTCATTAAATAGATAGAGGCCTTAAACCAAATCCCAGATCTACAGCACAACTCCATGGTGAATTCATCAGATCTTCAGACCCCGTACACACCAGGATGAGAAGGTCTGAACCAACCTTTCTAGCCAAACCAATCACATAAGTTCAATACCCATTCATTTGCCTAGTGAAAAGTTTCTGCATCCTTTAGGCCAATTATAGACTTTTTGGGGTATGGATTCAGACAGTGGTATTTAAAACTCCAGTTTACTGTTTTCTGAAGTGTATACTCTTGAGTGGGTCATTCAGCTACTAACAACACTCCCCAGAATTAGGCTACAGTTAATTCTGCACACATGTGTAGATTACACTGTCTACACGAAAGTATTTAAAAATAAACTCCAAACAGCCCTGGTTATAATACTAATCCTAACTATGAATATAAGTGATTTAAAAAAAAAAAAGAATGATTTTAAAAAGTAATTAGAGCCTGGTGACATACCTCTGTAATCCTGGTACTCAGGAGGAAGAGAGGTAGAGTATGAGTTTGTGGTAAGCCTAAACTACAGAATTGAAGCCCTATCTTAAAACTAATGTAGCTTAAGATTTTATAATGAGAACTGAACAATTATAAGAAAAGAATACAATCAGTAGAAATACTATAACTCAAAAGGGGAGAAAATCTATATTTACTGAGGAAAGAAAGTGCAGGCTAAAACCTTTGAGGATTTTTGTTTCCTTCTTACCCCCAAATTTAAAGCTAAAGTCACAAATACATTTTCTGGGAGACAACTTCCTATAATACTGGACATACAAATAGCATAGAATAGCAGACTTACCCGTAGCTTGCTCTAGTCTCTTGAATCACAGCATTCTTCCTCATGGCTTCAGAACACCACAGTGAAGCAGTCTGAACATCTGCAGCTGACAGATGAGAACGTAGGAGAGAATGTTCATGTGGTGTGAAAAGCCCAGGAGAGTCCAGGCAGATAGTGAAGCTTTGTGCTCCCTTTTCCCCCTCTGTAGAACTTGGGAGGAAGATTAAATGAAATAAAATAAATAACTTAGCCCTGGGCCTATTGGGGCCCAATAAGCTTTAGTTCCTTCTTATAAGTTTTTTTTTTTTTTTTCATTTCAAGCTGGGTTGCCTTCAACTTGTCTTTCCTAGGAGAACTCTGTCTAGAACAAAATGTATGTTTCATTGTTGTCTATATTTTGACATGTCAGTTTTGGTCATGTCTGTCAATTTTTATTTTCCAGCATGAAAAGAAAAGTTTAGTGCAGTCTCTTTGGAAAACAAAGAAAATAAGATTAAAATTCCCTCAGATCAACTTTGGAGCCTCTTAGATAGCAATGCCTGGACAGCTTCCTCCCAAGCACCGAAGGCTCTGAGCCAGCTTGGAGCTTTGTGTTACAGAGGTGATGAGAACTTACTCTCACTGCTAGAAAAAAAATTAAACTATACAGACAGAATGGGACATGGGAGCCAAATTCCGCAAGAACACCCTTGAGTTTGGTGTTGTTTTTTTTTTCCCCTCCTTCTTTGGACAATGTTTAGAAAACCAGAGACTAAAAACTTGTAAAAGGAATCTTGGATGGCTTACAGAAATAGGAAGGTCACCAAAACACTTAGTAGATATTGAATTTTTATAAAGGTATTTAAATTGATTAATATTATTCTCTAAGGTAGAATAAACATTAGCATCATAAATGCTCACCAGAGGTGAACATATTATGACTAGCTGCTGGTGACTGAGTGTCTAATCAACTCAATTGGCCCAATCTTGCCTTTCCAGGGACTAGATTTAAATCCTATCCATATGAAGTAAGTCAAATGGTTGGAGAAAGCAAATCTTCCAAGTTATTCTCAGCTGTCTTAATCAGTGTTTCCTAAATCCTCCCATGTCTGATGAGCCTTTGAACGGCCAGATTAGGCCTGGCGGGGGATCTAGTCCCTGCTTTTCCATTGATTGTAATTATACCATGATTTATTTACAAGAATATGGGCTGTGATAGTCCACGTTTCCAGTGCCCCAGGATAACACCCGCCCTTTTAGATAGCTCCTCAGTGGGGGAGCCTCAGCAGGGACTGAACTGCTTAATGAGGAGACAAAACCATTGCCTTCATGAGTGCCACCCCCAGAGTGGCTGATGGTGTCTTATATCCACAAAGTGTGTGCCAGTGTTATTGTTAAGTGTCCCTAAAGCTTGTAGTCTGATAGTGGTACTTGAGGGTGGTGGAGCCTAGACAGAAGTCTTCCGGTCATGGATGGGATGAGGAGTTGGTGGGAAGCAAGCCCCTTTTCTCTGTCTGTGACATCTGGCTTGGAAATGAGTGGTTTTGTTCCACTCTGTACTCTGGCCCTGTGACACCACCACAGACCCAAAGCAATGGGACAAATGGATTGTGGAAAGAAATTTCTAAAACTGTAAGCTCACATGAACTTTTCTTACTTTTTCCCCCTGAGACAGGGTTTCTCTGTGTAGCCCTGGCTGTCCTAGAACTCACTTTGTAGACCAGGCTGGCTTTGAACTCAGAGAGCTGCCTTCCTTGGTCTCCCAAGTGCTGGGATTAAAGGCACGCACTATAAGAAGTATAAATTATTTTAGGTGGTTTTTTTTTTTTTTTTTTTTTTTTTTTTGGTTTTTCGAGACAGGGTTTCTCTGTGTAGCTTTGCGCCTTTCCTGGGACTCACTTGGTAGCCCAGGCTGGCCTCGAACTCACAGAGATCCACCTGGCTCTGCCTCCCGAGTGCTGGGATTAAAGGCGTGCGCCACCACCGCCCGGCTCTTTTAGGTGTTTTTTATAGTAAGGGGAAGCTAATGCAGTTTTTGAAGCATGGAGAGTTTCATGAAGCCTGAAGCTTTCTTGTGAGCTCTGCTTGGGCCTTCCTTCATTCTGTCTCTCTTTTCAGTCTAAGAATGCCTCCCCATTGCCTTTTAGCTGACAGCCCAAGTGTGTGTTGTGTATGGGCAAGCCTCTTGGCAACCCCTGGGCTGCAGAGGAATGCCTAACCACCCAGGTTGCCCACAGGTTTTCCCAAGCACACATCAATCAACATGTGCTGTCAGCTAAGGTTTCCTTGGTCTTGGATGCTTTTTCCTCGCCCTCTATTGATTGAAAAATCTATTTATAATTTATTTCATAGACTACACCTTGTTGCTGCTTTTACTGCTGACAGGATTTATTACTCTCTTCTCTCCACCTTACCAGAAAGCAGAACATTTTTTATTCACTGATATTTGAGTATAACCCACGTTCAATTCCTGTGTCAAGTACAACATGGAGCACAAAATACTCAACAGTGCCTAATGCAAGTCAGTTCGATGGGTTGAAGTCGAGAATGTTCCCTGACACTTGTGTGATGCCCAGCCTCCCTGGGAATATGGATTGGGGAGAAGGCCCAGGAGAGCAATCAGAATCCATTGAGTTTTTCTAAACTACAAAGATGGAGAATGCAGATTGGTTGAAACAACAAATTGATTCAAAACTAAACATAACATGTAAAGAATCCAACATGAGGCAATGCTGCCCCCTCACTGCAGCCTTGACTCTAAACATACGGGGTGTGTGCTTTGCACCACACATGCCTTCACATTGTGCCATAACAGTGAACGCTGCCTGAAACACCTCAGCTCAGATTCCAGGCTGCTGCACATTATGAACTGTGGGTCTTGTACACATGGTAAAGCGTAATGGCTCAATTACAGAAAACAAAGTCTTTCACTATTTTCCTGCTACCATTCCTCAGCGTGTGAATATTAAATTAGTATATCTTTGGGTTGTCTTAAGTTTCTGTCTTGATTTTCATAAAAATCATCTGATGGATTTGGGCTTGAAATTAGGACAGTTTCCAACAATTTCTGCAATCTCCCTCAACGTAATAATACCATTTTGTTTTGTATGTTGATATGAAGCAGCATTCTCAACACTGGCAATTGTAAAATGAGAGTATTGGTCAACTCCTGAAAATGTTGAAGATGCCCTATGTCTGTATCAGCAAATATTCAGCCAAGATCTAATTCTTTATGTAAAAATTAACAAACATATCCATCCCATTCATATGCAAATTGTCTTTGATGGTTAATCAAAAGTAAAATTATATGTATGCCCCAAATTAATCTCACTTTAAAATACATTTTTTATGATTTATTATCCATGAATGTTTGCTTTTTTTTTAGCTATTTTATATACCTATGTACCAAGGGTTGTATGAAATTTCTTGAGTGAAAAGGGATCACAAATAGACACTGTTTAAGAATCTCCAGTCCAAACTGTCACAGCTCACTCCTCACCAATGCTTATCCTGGTGGGGACTTCCAGAGAACTCTTTCTGCCCAGTGTACATCATTCACAATCTTTTATTTCCTCATTGTTTTTTCTGAGAACTTCACAAAGCTCATGTTTTTATCCCATTTAAAGATGAGCAGACTGCTAATTCCAGCACATTAGAAATACCTAGATGATCATAAATTACATTTAAACAAAACTATTTACAAGGGGTCCAGTGAAAATCTAGTCAGATAGACTACTCTCCATGTTTCCAAACAAGTTATAGTTGGTGGGCCAAATTTCCCCTCCCTGTTCATCACTCTGGCAGTCTTTGGGATATGTTCTAGACCCGATTTCTCTTACTCACTGGTAACAGAGAAGTGTGTTTTTGTTTGAAAGGGTCAAAACATTCAGAATCTGACATCCAAAATATGTGCCTTTTTTTCCCCCTTCTTGAAGTCAAAACCCCTGCAGTATAAATCCTTTTTAAATGAAGAAAGCAGGGCCAGAAGGAATGAAGCATTTTTGGTCCCTCTCCAAAAGAGAGAGATAGCATTGAAACAGGAAGTGGATGATTTAAATATCCACTCGGCATCTTGGCAACATATTTATGTTTAAGAGACTTAAGGTTAAAAGGTTTTAGTCTGGCCTGGGAACGCTCTATCTTCCTCCTGGATTTAGGGCTTTGGGAAAACTTTTAAGCACTGAGCAAATATTTGAAATTAGCTATTTTTCTGAGCCCGAACTGTGACCAAGAATGCCATGGGGCTGTGTTTCTGATGTGCACCATGCCATCCTTCCTCTTCCGATTTTTAGGATCATCTACGGCAATCTGGCTCAGTGTGGTCAGAAGCCATTGTTTTCTTTTCCGCGAAGGAAGAAGAATGCAGCCCTAGTTCTCATAGTGGATTTTCCTGGAGTGGGAACAACACAGAGCGTGTGAGTCCAGTAAGTGGAGAGTCAGCTGATTATGTATGTGCTGTAGTTCTCTGGGACTCCTGAGGGGCCCCATGTTTACGACTAGAAAGGAACCATGGTGGAAGTGTTTACACGGGGAAATCTGACCTTCCTTCCTCCTCTTCTTCCACCAGAGTTGAGAGCTTACTGTTTGTTATATAATCTACCATCACACCACTGGAAAGTGTCAAAAATAAGCTTAAGGTTTTTGGTCTAATAGAATGGAAGAATAAAGTTTCAATGAACTAAACTCAAGAAAAAAATATAGAAGGATGAACAATGGTTGTCTAGTTTAGTTTTATTATTATTATTATTTAAATGTGTAGCACAGGCTGGCCTCAAACTTGTGATCCTCCTGCCTCCACCTCCTTCAGCAAATCCTATTGGTGTGTGCCACTACAACTGGCTTAGTTTTAAACACTATATTTGATGTGACATTTAGACATCTCTAAAACGGCATTTTGGAGAGAAGTTCTGATAAAGATACATGCCAAGACTTAAGATGGGCTCAAAGTAATGGATATGATGGATGAGTCCTGTTTTGGGGTCATTTTTAAGGTACTCCACATCAGCATAAAGACTAGAAACTAGCAAAAGAAACCAAGAACCACTGTAGGTAGGAAGATAATCAAGAGAGTATGGTGTCCTAGAAGCCACGTGAAGAAAAAAACTCAAAGGAGGAAATGAATTGTATAACAAGCTAATAGATTAGGTAAGACAAGAGATGAGAATTGATCACTGAGTTTGACCATGTAGAATAGGGATAATCTTGAAATAGTAAAGAAAAGGTGTAACTAGCCTGTGATGAAGAGGTGATAGGCAGGGAAGAAATTGAGACAGACAACCCTTTGAGAACTTCTGTTGAAAGAATGGAGGCTTGTAAAAAAAGCTGGAAGTCACATGGCCTCATGCAGATCTTCTTCTCTTTTCTTAAGATGAAACCAGATTTTGGCATGCCCATACAATGATGGGAATAATCCAGTAGAGAAAGATGAATTCACAATATTAAGGAGAAGTGGTGATTGCAAGAGCAATGGCCTTGGGGACATGAGAGAGGAAGCCTAGAACTTAAGAGGAGGCGTTGACTTGGGAGAGCAGAGAACAAAGTAGATCTAATTTCAGGAAGGCAAACTGTCAGGATTCAGCGGAGGAAGACTGGGGAGTGAGGGGGTGACTGCCTCCATTTTCTAGGGGAAAGGGGAAAGAAATGCATTATCTGGGAAGGAAAGAAGCTGATATTTAGAGAGTTTTAAGAGAGCAGAGGAAGTTTGAATTTGGACACCAGAACAAAATTGCCGGGTAATCCTAACATTAGTGGCAATGAAGTTGAAGTAACAGCAGTCAATGGACATGTTTGCTTTCTCCCAACTGAGTTCAGCTGCCTGCTTGTTGCTACACAGAACACCGAATTCATCGTGGTGAATCATGGGATGTCAGTTGAGAAAGGAGGGTGGGCGGCTGAGGTATGTCGGAAGATAACATCGCAGAGCTTAGGAAACAAAGAGGCTGGGAGGATCACGCAGAGGAATACTGAATTATTGAGAATTATGGCAGAAATAATCTCAAAATAGTTACAAGCAGAGGCTAAGACTATAGAAATGAAGGAAAGTAATTCCGGGGTGGGCAAGAGGCTGAAGCAAGCACGAACAGTGAACAGTCTTGCTACAGAGGAGTGAAGGATGAAAAGGGCATCTGGGGAACGAGGAGGATGCTTCCTCCACCACTTAGCCAGCTCGGATGCAAAGTCTATGATGTCAGAAGGGCTTCTGAGGTGAAGAACAAAGCATGACGGGAAGAGTCAAAGAAGAGTTTGAAACACAGAACTTGACTGATGGCTGCCTCCCAGGGCAACCAGGAAGGGCATGCAGATCCTCTTAGGCAGGAGTAAACAGGTACTGCAAACAGGTACTCTTTGGAGTCCTGAAAGACCCAGAGTGCCATGTGGTCCAGTGGTTCTCAACCCATGGGTTGTGACCCCATAAGGGTCACCTAAGACCATCTGCATATCAGACTATGATTCATAACAGCAACAAAATTACGGTTATGAAGTAGCAACAAAAACAATTTCATGGTTAGGGGTCACCACAACATGAGGAACTGTATTAAAGGGTCCCAGCATCAGCAAGATTGAGAAGCACCCATGTAGACAGTCCTGATGGCCTCTCCATCCGTCTGACCATGGCAGTGAGACTTGCACAGTTGCAAAGGAAGGAAGAAATAAAAAAATTCTTTTCAGAGCACAGCCTGCTGGGGCTCCCCCTGACCGCCCCCCCCCATTCCCCTGAGGACTGGGAAAGAGTTGTTTACTAAAGTACCCCTCATTCCTTTGTGATAATCGCTCCCTTGCCAGACTTGCCTTGTCCTTGTTTTTCAGTCTTACTTAACACAAGTTGAAGTTCACTTTGCTCAGGTCTATGTCTCTCATTCTGGCATTCTTCTGGTCTTTGGAATATGCCAACAGGAATGAGTGAATGAATTAATCAAGGTTCAGGTGAATAACACACACACACCCCAAGCATTGGGGGGGGGGAATGAATTAGGAACACAAGAAACTGCTTCTGACCCCATTCAGGTCCCTTCCCAGCAGACTTCTATTGCCTCTTGTACTTTCCTTCCTTTTTTCCTTCTTCCCTCCCTCTCTCCTTCCCTTCCTTCTCTCCCTTCCTTCCTTCCTTCCTTCCTTCCTTCCTTCCTTCCTTCCTTCCTTCCTTTCTCTCTCTCTCTTTCTTTCCTTAAGATAGGGTCTCATGTATTTCAGGATGTCCTTGAAGTTCCTCTATAGTCAGGGATGCTTTGAATTCCTGATTCTCTTGCCTCTGCATCCCAAGTGGTAAGATTATAGGTATAAGTCACTCCACCTAGTCTTTCTGAATTCTTGACTCCTACCTACTGCCTCACACCATCCCTTTGTCTTCTGTTTTTCTGACTGGCAAGGAGAGGTGACTGCGGTGTCTAAGCCTTCAGAGCTTGGACACCCCACTACTCATCCAACTTGGAGAGACCAGAGATTACATGAAAGCTTTGCTTCCCACTGGTTGTTTTCAGAACAAACTCTGGTGAGCTATTACCCAGGGAGCATATTGGTGATCAAAATTATTTCCTGCTTCTTCTTTTCCACCTAAGGCAACCAGTGCTCATCATCATTGTTAACCTTTAGATACATTTAGTTAAATACAATATCTTGTAAGAGAATAGTATTCCAATTACCTTCAACTTGAGATCTTCAGAACAGAATAAGATGGCCAGCCAAATTTAGGAATTTGATATGGCTGACACTTGAGATTTATAAAAGGTTTAAGTTTTATATGTTAAATATAGGTCTTTTTAGAATGCTATTGATTGATTGATTTTATGTTACAGTAGCCTAAGAGATTATAGAGCAGAGAAAAGCTGATAACTGAGTGTTTGAATCTGAATGGAGACAGATGTTCATGCATAAAATGATAAAAAGAAGATACATCATTAAGTGACAGGAAACAGAGGGCATTAAAGGGAAGCTGTAGAACTTATTGGAGGTCATGGAGTTTTAGCTAGACCTTGAAAATGAGGTAAATACAGAAGAGGATAAACATATTTGGATGGAGGCATTTGTTCTAAATGCCAACAGTGCTGTAAAAGTGTGTTAGTCAGCTTTTCATTATTGTAATGTAAAGACTGACCCAGGCTACTGCAGAGACAGGATCATTTCAGAGAATGGAGGGCATGGTATCTTCATAACTCAGTTCTGGAAATGTCTCCATGGTGAATGGCAGATGGCAATGGTAGAAATTACTGTTGGCCAGACAGTCACATCTTGAGCTAAGCAGAGAGAACTAGAGTAGATAACACCTAGGTTCCCAAATCTGAAGTTTTTAGCTCTTCATAGTTCCTCAGTTTGCCCTATGACTGCTCCTGGCCTTTATACTTTATCTTCAGTTTTGTCTTGGCTTTACTTTTTATTTCTTTTTCTACAGAAAGAAATGATCATGACCTTGTGGTGAACGTGGGTTAAGCTGGAGTACCTGGGGCAGATCAATGCCCCTTAGCTATATCCATACTGTGTCTAGACATGTAATGCATAGAATCCTTAGCCTTTGGGCTGTAACTTTTGCTGGTCTCTGTGAATGAAGGGATCAGATTCTAACACACATAGTTATGGTTGGTGTTTATACTGTGCATAGTGTCTGTGAAGCCAACATCAGTTTGCTTCTATGTGTGTGAGACAGAGCAAGCAAGGAGAAATGAGACGGGGCAAATTATATATGTTGCCTCTTCAGATGGTTCTCAAGTAGACCATCTTTCTTTCCCAGTGCTAATGTTACTCTCAGAGGAATTTCCTATCATTGTTTCTAGGCAAGAAACATTCTCACTGGGATTTTAGTACACACCATTCTTGCCTTATGAATATTTACTAAGCATAGCTTTGTCTGTATATGTACTATGTATATATGTATGCACACTATGATACTAATCACCTTTCTGAAGTCTCACTATTGAGCATTAGGTGTTGTCTTCAGCTTATAACCACCAGCAATGATTTTAGAATGAGCAGTTAGGTAATGGCTTCACAGACCTTACTGGATTGGAGGCATAAGCATCACCATTTCCTAGACGTTTGAGGGTTAAAGTAGTGGTTCTCAACCTTTCTGACACTATGCTGTGACCCTTCAACACAGTTCATGTTGTGGTGAGCCCCAACCATAAAAGTATTTTTGTTGCTGCTTAATAACTGTAATTTTGCTACTGTTATGAAATATAATGTAAATACCTGTGTTTTCTGATGGTCTTAGGTGACCCCCTCGAAAGGGTTGTTTGGCCCAGAGGGGTCATGACCCACAGGTTGAGAACCACTGGGTCAAAGGGTTGTGTGGCTAAATCTAGTCAGATGCTTCAACTAAATGCATAGGAGACAATGAAAACACAAGTAGCATACTCACCACAACTCACACGCGTGTGGTATTTCAGAAGAGCCTACTACCAAAGAAAACATTTTAAATGCATCTATTAATTTTTATTTTATTAAGGCTTATTTTTATTTTGTGTGCATGAGTGTTTTGTCTGCATGTATGTATGTGCATCACGTGTGTGCAGTGCCTTTAGAGCTCAGAAAAGGGCATCAGATCCCGCAGAAGAAGAGTTAGAGATGGTTGTGAGCCACCATGTGGGTGCTTAGAACCAAGCAGGGCCCTCCGCAAGGGTAGCAAGTGCTCTAACCCCCCAAGCCCTCTCTCTGTCCCCTAACTCTGTTAATTTTAAAAACTGACCTATATTCCTGTGTACAGTGTTAATTACCAAGGATCTTCCCTTTACCGTGGCGATTGTTTTAGCCGGGGTGACTTGGTTCTGAACTTACCACCCCTTGACACCATCCAGAGTGCTAGTCTTGTTCATTACTGTCTGTTTTCCCTCAGCCTACCCACTAGTTTAGTTGGTTATATAATCTTCTTGTGGTGGGAACTTTTCTTTAGCCCTAAATTTCATTTTTCTGGAAAAATAGAAGTACATGTGCACCTTTCTCTCTCTCTCTCTCTCTCTCTCTCTCTCTCTCTCTCTCTCTCTCTCTCTCTCTCTGTGTGTGTGTGTGTGTGTGTGTAAATGTACATCACTTCTAATGCTCTCAAGCAGAGTCAGAATTGTCATGAGTATTTCAGGAGAAATACAAGGTAGACAGGTTTGCTAGAAGGTTTCCATAAGGCGGCCGTATGTAAAGGCATACATACATATATCCATAGTATGTATAGACCCGATCTTGTGGTCTCACTATGTCACTATGTAGACATTCACTTTCTTGAGCAAGTTAAAAAATCATCTTTTTCTTAGCCGGGCGGTGGTGGCGCACGCCTTTAATCCCAGCACTCGGGAGGCAGAGGCAGGCGGATCTCTGTGAGTTCGAGGCCAGCCTGGACTACCAAGTGAGTCCCAGGAAAGGCGCAAAGCTATACAGAGAAACCCTGTCTCGAAAAACCAAAAAAAAAAAAAAAAAAAAATCATCTTTTTCTTTATTTGTTCTTCATCACTGACTTTTTTTTCCATTTTGATGTCTGATTTTGAAATAATTGTAGATGAACAGGAAGTTTCAAAAATAGCATAGAAAGGTCCCAAGTACTCATATCCAAGTTTTCCCCAGTGACGACATCTTACATAACTGTAGTACAATATCAAGGCTCAGGAGATTCCAATCAGTGCGGTCTAGACCCTTACTCAGACGCCACAGCCTCTCCCTAGGACTGCCACTTTAATGGGAAAATACCTGCTTGTTTGTTGCTTATTCCACACACTTTGCAGAGGCAAACAAAATTATCCTCATAAGTCCAGACCCATTGCAGACAGATCAAAGCCACTGTTCTGCTTGAGGAGGTACTCAAAAGCTGGGGGATGAAACCCTCTACTATGGGGGCAGAGGTCTGTTGACACAAAGTGTCTGAAAGCTTAGTGAGCAGGAATTTCATGCTCATTCTGTAGTGAAGAGACAGAATATATTGGGTTTTTTCCCCATATGGGAGGAGCCTGAACAGTCACACGTGTGGAATTTTCAAATTGAGTTTTTGATACTCACCCTCAACCCATATAGGCATCCGCTCATCTATAATGAACCCAGACTGAAGCTTTTTCCTCTGTTTTCTTGGCTAACTCTTTTGAATTACATATTCACATTTCATATTCCTCAAAGAAAGAGGCAAGACAAACACACAACACACACACACACACACACACACACACGCACGCACGCACGCACGCACGCACGCACGCACACACACACCTTGTTATATTATTCTTTTTTCTTACAGTGTTCTGACTACAAAGAAAAATTATTATTATAAAGGAAATAGAATATTTTACTTATCAAGATTTGCCTTTCCTTCACAGTAAACTTAGCTTAGGCTAAGATGAGCACCATAAATGTGGAAGCACTCCCTTCAAGACAAAATGAACTCTGTAGCTAACATCTAGAATAGATTTAAGACTAATGTGAAGTTTCAACTAGAGTGTCGGTTCCAAACTGACACACTTTCTGCCTTGTAAGTCTCGATGATGGCCAACCAAAGAAGGAGGGACTCATTTCTGATAATGGAGCCTTTCAGGAAACCTTCTCCTTAAAGCAAAGATGCATTTTTATTCCTGTGCTTCTCTGTTTTTGGAGGGTTCAGTGTTTATTTGGGGGAGGTCTCCATCAATTATGTAATCAGAAGCAGGCCCCAGACTGCCAGTGATATTCTGGAATGCGTGGTCTACTTCAAAGGAAGCTCCACGTCTCCCTCCCCAGATGAAGCCAATTTTTTTGTAGAGAAGAACAAGGTAATTAGATTTTCTTTTTCAGAGAAAAAAAATTATTTTTAGACTGAATTCAATGGGTCATATTTCTCTGCTCAGTAAAAATCTTGCAATTATCACTATGCTCTGGAAAATATAACTCAATGACCCACCATTGTGCAGGGCTTTGGGTCACCACAGAAACAGGTCAGGTGGCAGCTGTGTCCAAGAGGCAGCTGGATGTGGTATGGACTCAGTGTCTGTAACACATTCTCAGCATGGAGACCAAGCAGTCAATGGTGGCAAGTGCCCACCTGCCAACAGTTTTGTTTGTTTATAATAGAAACCTTTAGGAGGGGAGACCAGAAGTTGGGTTCCAGTGTGCGGTAGATATTTCAGCCATATTCCTTCACTGAGGAAAGTCCAAACTGGCCCCCTTCAAAATGGGCCTTTCATTGAAAAGAGGGAGTAAGTACACAATTCCCTTGTATGCTCTTCAGATTTTGCACAAGGCAAAAGCTCCCAATGACAAGGAATCTGCCCTAGGGCAGGGGTGGGGAGTGGTGTGGAGGGGGGATGTTGCTAGGTAAAGCCAGGGACAGAATAAATGTCCTGAGTTGGAGACCACACTATATGTCCCCATGAGTGACACTGTGGGAAGTTACAATTTCCCGCTCTGTCCTAATGACTTCACTCAGTCAACTCCCATGCTTCCCTCTAGCCTCAGCTTTGATCCTACTTCCTCAGAAATCTCACTGTACTCTTTGACGTAATCCCTTTCCCTGTGCTCCAGTGAGGTCGGAAGCTTCTCCAGAGAAGACTACTAGACAGCATCATTAGTGATCTTTTTATATCTTTATCAGAGTGGAAGCTTAACAGGCATGTGGCCATGTCTCTCCTGTTCACAGTTTTATCTTTTTTTGTGTTGTGTCAGGCACACAGCAAATGCTTAATATGTTTGTGTTGCTTTGAGCCAATATCTAGAGCCAAATGAATACCCACATCCATAATGTCTGAAATACCCAGATGACTGGAAAGTGCCTAAGTACTTTTGCACCCTCAACCCAGTTCAACAGTGATGAAATCACCCCGCCCCCCACCAAGTTTGTAAAACTCATCACCAAGAAGCCATCATGAAGGGCGTTGTTGTAGTCCAAGATGGATGCACATAAAACCTCTGGACTTTGAGAAAGGATTAAGAAAATCATGAAAATTCGCATTAGCCTATATGTTCCACCCAGCTGAGACAGTAGATCTAACAAAATCAGGCACATCTTGAAAGCTTGTCAGGTTTATTTCACCTTCCTATTTATATGTTTTTCATGAAAACTCAGAGGGAATTTTGAATTCATGTCTACACAGATGGTGATCAGAAACTTCCAAGGCATTTCGCAATGCAAATTTCAATCCATCCGTCCTGCTTTGGGTGGCCTATGCACCGTGCCACAGGCTGCAGTGTCTGATGTGACAGGCTTGCATATGTAAGGACCTAAAATCTGTGTGTCTTTAGAGCCATTCGCTACCAAATACATTTGTTTACTCAGGGAACCAGTTCCGTTTTGTCAAAAAGAGGAGCAGCGGCTGGAGAGATGACTTTGTGGACAAGGGTGCTTGCTATGCCAGCCTGGAGGCCGGAGTAAAAAGTCTAACACGGCTGAGGGTGCCTGAAGCCCCAGTGACACACGGGACAGTGTTAGGAAGATTCTGATAGCTTACCGGCCGGCCGGCTTAGCCAATGTGGAGAGTTTCTGGGTCAGTGAGAGATCCTGTCTTAGAGGAATAAGGTGGAAAACAATTGAGGAAGGTGCCCAGTGTCCTCCTCTGGCTTCTGTATGTGCATACTTCTGCACAAGCAAGCACATATCCATATGCATACACCAAACATATACCACACACATGGGGGGGGCAGGGGGGCAATGATATCTAGGAGAAATGTGTCATACATAAAAGTACATAGAACATTTTGTTTGTTTGATTGTTAGTTTGTCTTTTTGAGACGGGGTTTCTCTGTGTCGTTTTGGAGCCTAACCTAGATCTCGCTCTGTAGACCAGGCTGGCCTCGAACTCACAGGAATCCACCTAGCTCTGCCGCCCGAGTGCTGGGATTAAAGGCAAGTACCACTACCACCAGGCCATAGAACATATTTAATCTCCCAGACTAGAACAAAAGTGCTTCCAGCCTAAGAGCTGCTGGCAGAAACATGAGCATCTATGCACTGGTGAATATGCCCAGGTGCCATATTTAAAGAAATGGACTAGTTCAAGGAGAAAGCTCATCTTCCCTACCTTTAAAGGCCCCAAGCCACTAAGAAGGTTGAGATGCTCTGAAAATGTACTTTGCACTGTAGCTAGAGTTTTTCTCTCCGGGTCCCACCAAGCTCTGGCAATCCCGTAGCCCACTTATAAAATAAATATACAGATGCTTATATTATTTAAACTGCTCAGCCATTAGCTCAGACCTACCACTGTCTAGCTCTTACTCTTATACTCGGCCCATTTCTGTTCATCTGTATGTCGCCACATGTTCCATGGCTTTACCTGCTGCCTTTACATGATGCTCCCTGGACGACAGGCTGGCGTCTCCTCCTCTCCGCCTTCCTGTTCTCTCAATTCTCCTCTCTGCTAGTCCCGCCTATACTTCCTGCCTGGCTACTGGCCAATCAGTGTTTTATTTATCAATCAATCATCCACAGCACTGCACCTTTAGAAATCTCATTTAAAATGAGATTCCCCTCATAAACACAAGGAGCCCAGAGTTGCCCAATTAGAAAAAGGTTCCATGTGTTTGTTTGAAACACCAGCCAAGGATTTGGCCTGGGGTGGGGAGCAGGCCATACCAATGGATGGGGAAGAATTTCAGAGAGTGCTGAATTCAAAATACACATTCTTGTTGTAAAGAAACATCCATCTTAAGTTTTGTAACTTCTTTTTTTGGGGGGCAAGGGTTCGAGACAGGGTTTCTCTGTGTAGTTTTGGTGCCTGTCCTGGATCTCACTCTGTAGACCAGGCTGGCCTCGAACTCACAGAGATCCGCCTGGCTCTGCCTCCCGAGTGCTGGGATTAAAGCTGTGCACTACCACTGCCCAGCCAAGTTTTGTAACTTCTAAGCTCTTTGTTAAATATATGTAGCTAATAGTTTCCAATTAAACTGTTTTGATCTGCCCATCTATTCTATATATTCAGAATTTCACTCACCAAATATTAACAAAAATTCCTTATGAATATGGATATAAGTAATTTTATAAATGGTCTTTGTATTCTTTAGATGTGCCCACATATTTTTGTAGAAGAGATGGATGCTTGTTTTAGCAATTAATTCTTGTAAAAGAACTGGGAAACTGCAGCACACTAAACTCTCCTGTTGGTCAAATGGGAATTATAAACTATAGCTTAAGGTATCAATTGAACCACGCAGACCATGCCCCAAAACTAACTGTGTGGCACTCACTGATTCTGGTTGGAAACATTGCTGGTCTCCGGTCAACACTTTATTACTTAGAGCATAGTTCCTGCTAAATTTAAGTTCTATGCTAAAAGGAAGTTAGAAAGGTTTAGATTTTAGAATTTTCTCTTTGATGAGGTACCAATAGCTCTCTTATCCCAGTGGCTCAGCCTCAGATGGGATTTACTTATACCAGGAAGTAGAGTTCTCTTTGCTTTATGGTGGCATCCAGCTTGCTTGGTAAGTGATGATGGGAAAATAGGATGAGGGAGACTTTCTAGAATTTTTCGGATCATGTCTCTGAACATGAATTGATTAGCTAAACTGTCAAGCCTGTTGCCCATTGGAGTATAAGTAACACAGTTGGTAAGCTGACCCAAGTTTCATTATGCAGTTGAAAGTCAAAACAGAGTGGTTTTTTCAGAAGAAATCAGACAAAATGTAAAGTTCTGTAAAAATTGTGTTAAAATAACATGAAAATATTAAGTTGCCTAGCAGAGTCCCAGAATGTCATATGCTAGTTCAGTACTTGTTGTTATGTGTGGGTAACACTCACTGTAAATAATCTAAGATGTTGAGACTTCCTTGTAAAAATATTCCAGGTTTCTAAGACATCTCATTTGAGCACTTCCTTTTCAAATGTCCCTACTCCAAGTCCCAAAACAATTTGTTCTACTTCATTTGGAAAGACGTAGGTGACTTTTGCATTTCCCACACTTCACTATCCCTGCTGTAAAATACTTGCCTGTTTGTCTGTTCCTAATATGGATGGTATGTTTTATTGGAGGCAGAAATTATGCCTTAATTTCCCTTTGTTTCCCTGCCTCTCTCTGCTGACTATAGTACTCCATCTGTGGGTGCTCTGAACTCAACACTTGTAGGACTGCCTTGCAATGAAATTGATGGGTGAGTCCATAGGAAACTGATTTCTCCATACATTACTCTGCCCACTCCAACTGTCCCCTCTTCTGCTGTCCTTCAAATGCCAGAGCTGCTGGAAGCTTGAGGAAATGTTGTTTTAGCATCCTTCTCTGATAGATACATAGACATCATCCCCAGAGAAAGGTGTCTACGAGACCAAAATCAAGCAAGTAACTGAAGCCCTAAGAGCTCAATAGGACCACTAAACTATCTAGATACTGACATGCCCTACCAGTTCATTTTCACCACTGGGCAGCAAACGTGCAGGCAGCATCAGAAGTCCGGCCATTTGGATGTCTGACTCTGAAGAGCCAAACACTGGGTGTCGTGTCATCCACACGTCTGGTTGATTGACTCTGAACTTGCCCCCTTTTGTTCCAGATGGCCTCAGCGACAGATAAAGCGTGGAGACTTTCCCACGTTTTACATGGTGCCTGTGTTGTAGACTTCAGCTTTTGTGCCGTTCCTTTTCGCCCCCTTGCTCTTGCCTGGATCTCATTAAAAACCATTAGTGATGTTATACTAACCCTATGGAATCTTAAACATGCTTTTTAAAACCCCGTGGAATAAAGACGTCCCCTACCAAACCCAAAATGCAGTGGGAATAGACAAAGTTACATTTCTTTAAGAAAAAATGACTCATTTCATAGTTTCCAAACTGTTTTGACTGAAGCCTCTCAAAATAAACTGTCTTCAATAGGCAGCCTTTGATGTCTGGCTCTGAAAAAAAATCATTTCTCAAAGATACATTTCAATCCTTTTTGGGTGTTCAGATATTTCTTTTGTGCAGAGTAACTCATTTTATTTCAACCAGTGAATGACATGATATTAAATAGCCATCTGACTAGGATGCTTGAAGTGGTCTTAACTCCTACATAAACCAAATATAAAGAACATGCCATGTGACTTTTTTAAAAATTATCACAAAAATAGAATCTCCACAACATTACCAGAAGAGGGATTTGGTCCATTAAAGATAACAAAACAAGTTTAAATGTCACGAAAGTGGAAGATGAGGACGGTAGGTAAGCTTCCTAGTGATATTTTTGATTCATATGCTATTTCCTAGGTTAGGCAACATTTTTAATTTTTCACAGTCTCAAACCTTAATCTTGGAAGGGTAATTCAAGTTTGAGAGCTCCCAGACGGCAATTTGTTTGGAGTGGCAATTTGCCGTTGACTTGCCTCTGGGCTCCTTCGTACTCTTACAGCTAGGGGACTGAAAGGTAGCCATTCATTAAGTCCAGGTCTACACAAGACCATTGAAACAAAGGATTTTTCAATCAAATCTTTTTTTCTTTTTAAAGAATAAACCAGGTTTTTTTTTTCAGTGGACGGGTTTTTAAAAAGACATCATTTGTTTCTGTTCAAACAACAATGAATGAAATTATAGAACTGAGCAACCTTCTCTTTTTTAGGTGAGAATTCCCCCTTGGAGGGGCAGAAGAGAAGATTAAGATTTAAATTCTAGTCATAACCCTAATGTTTATCTGATGTTTACCCAGTTTCTTAACTTCTCCAAATTCAATTTCTTCATCTACAAAGTGGAGGGGAAAAAAGAAAACCCCACTCACCCTGTGACTTGTTGGATCATTAAGTAGGAGATGCCTTGACTCAGGCACCCTTGGCCCGTGATAACGGTGAATTTCTAGTCTCGGGTCTTTGTTTCTTTCCCTGTCTACTGCAGTGGTCACTCCTCCATGAAAACACGAGAGGGATGCTTCCCTGGGTCAGATCTGAAGCCATGATGAAGAGACCGTGGTTGGAACTGGTGTTTATTTGTCCCTGAGATCCTAAAGCCCAATTTCTTTCCATTTCCTGTGACCACCCCACCCCACCCCACCTCACCCCCCACACAAATGCCTCTAGATTCTCCCAGAACTATGTGTATTTTAGGCCTGGTACCAGCATTTAAAGTAACTTATCCTGAGTGTTTAAAACCCACAATGTGAAAAATGTTCTCCTGTTGTTTGACTTGAAGCTATCACTTTGAAACGTGGAGATTTAAAGGAAGTGGGAAGGAGTGGGTATTGGGGAGACAAGCTTAAGAGAGGAAGTGGATGAACTAAAACACTTCTGGGAGACCCGAACTTGAGCTCCCGTTCTCTCCTTCTAGAATTTACTATTGTTCTGGAGAGATTCCTTGCTTATGTTGAAGCAGATCTGCTTTGTTAAATTGTTAAGTTTGCAAGAAGCTTCAGTTTGCATCTATTCCTTCGGAATGTTTATTCTAATAAGTGACTATAGTGACTGGAGTCTTTGGTGGCTACAGAATATCTAACAATTAAAGAGGGATATGGAAATTCATATTTTCCCTCTGTGTAAAGGTATTTTCATAATCTATCATTCATGTTTACAGGATATATATATATATATAATATATATATATAATATATATATATATATATATATATATATATATATATATATATATATCGTTTTGGAAAAATATGAAGACTTCCTTTCCATTGAAGTCATTTAGGGCTGACTGTTGGTGTGTACAATTTATAAAATTGTATTTGGTTATGCAATGAATGTACAGGCTACCGACCACACAATAACCCAAGGTCATTTTACACTCAAAATAAAAAATTGCCTTGGCCCTCCCCATAGATTAATCTCTGAAGTGATTTATTGGTCATTAATAACTCAGTACTTAGACAGAAGTCAGAGGTCAGGGTGCTGCAACCAAGAGAGGAGCCCTCTCCTGATTGAGCCGAGGAGGCTGAGGCATGCTGGGGAGAAATAAACGCACAGTTCTAGATCCCGCACACGCTCTGATGCCTCCTTCTCCACAGTTTCACTGTTAGCATCCTGACCCAGGTTCCAAACGTCTCCATACCAAACTCTGCACCTCTGGTTGAGTGCCATTGCATTCTGTATGCCCAAACTTTGGGTCTCTATTATCTGCTCCAGAGTAGAGTGCAAAAGTGACATCCAAGGACACAGTCAGTGCCCCTCTCCTCCCAGCCCCGACTCCCGGGCGTTTCCTGACTCCAGCTCACCTCAACTTGGCCATGTTTCTCTTCAGGTGGCTTTGCTCTTCCGTGTGTCTAAAACAGTCTCCGTCCTCTCTGATCATCCCCTGGATTTTAGCTTGCTAAGCCTCAGTCTTTCTTTTGAGGCTTTCCTACGTACTCTCCTCTACCTAATCAAAGAGAGCTGAGATTGCTGACCACACTCTGCAGCCCTCAACATTTGAAGAGGCTCAAGCAACCTGGAGAGTTTATGACTTGCCCAAGGTCACACGTCTAGTTAGGTTAGTAGTGTCACCAAGACTTAAAATTGAGGTCTTGTAACCCACATACTTTCCACACATAGCGACTGCTGTCCAAACCATCCAAGTAGCAGACATTTTTCCTGTGATAATATTCATAAATATTCAACCCAGAAATGCCTGAGTTATTTCTGGATGGCTCTTTCCTTTCAGATGCAAATAAAAATGGCGGCAGGATCTCCACCTTAGTATTTCTACGTACCCAAGAAAGAAAAAGTAATGAGTTGCCTCATGTCTTCCTGCCACTTCCTGTTCCAAATTTCTGTCACTTGCCTCACAGCCTCAGTCTTATCCTAAGACTAGAAAAGTACTTTTTCCTTCATTCCTGCAAAGCCACTGCTGTTGACAGATTTTGATGGATGGCTTGGGGTGATCAAGGGACAGAGCAGTGCAGCCCAGGCTGGATCACAGCTTAAAATTGTTACTTCAGCTCCTCACCTTACTTCTTTCCAAGGTGATGTGTGGGGTAGCTGGAGCCGCGCATCCTCACAGCCCGGCATAAGGTCAATGTGTTTACTGTGCATCTTTTTTTCACTTTGAAAATTAATATAGCATCACTGTGCAGAATGACTTGAAGTTGGAAAGAGGGTAAAAACAGAAAATGGGCATTGATGGCATGGCTGAGCCTTTTCCTGTCAGGCACCACTCTGGCCATTAATGTCACTTAATTCTCGCCACAGCCGTGCCAAGTAGATCTTTTCTACTTTCCTTTTAGTCTCTCAGCTAGCAAGTGACAGATCCAGAATTCAAACTTAGACTCTCTGACCCTAAGGTCCCTGAAGTGCCTAGCCAGATGACCATGTCTTTGTAGAAGAATATTGAAGAAAGACAGAAATAACATGGGAAAGGCAGCCACAGCCTCTGACCAATGCAGCCCAGACAGAATCCTCCTACTTGGGGATACTCGGTTGTACCCATGGTGAGAGAGGTGATATTCAGAACACACTGAGGTTTCAAACCCCCTAGAGCATGACAGTAAGAACTGTCAAGGAGAGACACTAAGGAGCTAGTGGGAGGGGGTGACTTAGGCCATGATGGGCCGAGGTACTGAATGGGTGTGAGACTTTCCTTTCATCTCTACAGCTCAAAGCTATGTGACTTTTACATAAACTCCGAGGACACTCCCACCTAAGCAAGCTGGGCATCCTCCAGTCACTTGGTTTTTATAACCCAAGAAGGGCAACATGTTCCTTAGACTCTCACCGAGAGCTTTATGGAAAGCTTTTATTTATTCCTCTTGCCCATGAGTGGGCATGGGGGCAGGTGTCTGGTTTTTGTTACAGGGTAGAAGAGCCATTACGCCTTCACTCATGTGGAGGAAGAAATGCTGAGTGTGAACTAAGATCACATCACATCCAAACAGAGGACTGTGTGGCACTTTTCTTGTTCAAAAGTTGTTAAGTGTGGCAATCCTTGCTCTGCTCCAGCCAAACATTTTCTTAGCCATATTAGGTTATATGGACATAAGCCAACATCGTGGCTGATGTATGCGTAGGACTTCTGACTTTTTTTTTTAGAACTTTTTTTTTTTTTTACTGGTTGAAAAGGAATGGAGACAAATGTGGCTCAGAGCAAATCTTGAAATGTGGCTGGAAAATGAAAACTCGCTGCTGTGAAAAGAATTAGATGGAGCAGCTGAGAGCAGTATCCGATTTTTTAAGATGAGAGGCATGGAGAAATGTGGATCTATTTGTCTCCTATGGAAAGGATGGAACAATGTATTAGAAGCTTAGCCAAACCTAGTACGGTTAGGAGAGAGGAGATTAGGAAAAGATCACACCCACTAAGCTCAAAATTCTCTTATTACCTAGTCTCCGGGGCTAGAAAACTAATGTGAGTTCTGCATCCGAGACATTCTGAGTGATTGGAGACTAACTAACCAGTGATTAGACTGCAGCTAACCTCATTGTCTGTCCAAGGGGGATGATGCGCCATCTCTTGTTGGGTTCTTCTGAGAATCAAAGGAGATAATGCCTGGTCTCAACAATCTCAGTGAAAGCATGTTGACATGCCTCCCATCCCGTCCTGTCCAAGCTACAAGTTGTAACAGCAGAGAAAATAGCTTTCAGGTTTTACCCCGAGCTGCCTTTCGTACTTTGCACATTCTGCTTTGACAGCTAATAAATATTCATCCGTCTACACCATGTGTTGACTACTTAGCAAGTGCCAGGATCTTAATGAATATCTTGTTTGCACATATATGATCAACTCATGAAGTCTCCCATTGTCTTATCAGAAAGTCTTTAGAAATAAGTTGACAATAGCCATTCATTCATTCCATATACGTGCATTTTTTTGAATGACTACTATGAATAATTATATGGCAGGCATCTGCAAAACACTGAAGAATTAGTAATAAGTAAACCAGACACATCCTTTAGAGCTTTCAGTCTTGTGGAAAAAAACAAAACAAAACAAAAGCAGGTATGGTTTGAAATGTCCCCTACAGGCTTATGTGTTCGAATAACTGAGAAGTGGTGGAGGCTTTGGGACAGAAGACCTGACTAGTGGATGTAGATCACTAGGGGCACCTTGGAGGGTTGTTAGCCCAGCCATCAGTCTGGTCTTCTCTCTGCTTCTTGATTTGCTCAAGATGTGAGAAGTAACAACTGCAAGCTCCCCACCTTGGGCCAAGGTGCTCCACCAGCTTTTCTGCGCCATGCTGGTACAATCACCTCAAACCATGAGCCAAAATATAGCCTTCCCCTTCAAGTTCCTTCTGCAGGTATTTGTCCCAACAATGAGAAAAGCAATGGCAAACATGAGCATCACTATCATTTTTGATTATCCATGAGGACAAGTGATAAGTCCTGGAAGAGAGAATAACACCGAGATTAAACCTTGAGACCCCGTGTATCTATGGCTACAATATTTAGTTTACTATGTTCTGGTGATAGGTGTATAGGATTCTTAAACCTTTATCACTGGTCTTGTGACAGTGCTTGAACACAAAAATTAGTGTTTTCTGGGTGTTACATTTCCTATTCAAAGGTTGTTAGTAGACTTGTGAACCTCGTAGATCTAAAGGTTTAAGATTATACAAATAATATGCATGTGATTCTCAAGAGGTAGTGTGGGGAGATGGTTTCTATCTTAAAGGACACCATGCCCCACGCTGTGTGGCCTAAAAGAGGTGGATCCATGCAAGACATTGAGGGAGCTAATGCAACTAGGTCACAACTGAATAGCATCCGAGGAAACAGATAGGTAGGCAGAGCTAGGTAATAACTAACCTAACAGGTCATAGGTCACAGGGAAGGTTCATATCTGAAGTCTGCATGCACTGTGAAACTAGTGAAATGTTTCCAGCAGGGCAGTTGATGTGACTGGGTGAATGTTTTTTACGAAGGTAATTGTTTACAGATGGTCAGAAAATTAGAACAGAGACCTGTAAGGAGGCCCCTGGAATGGCTAATATAGAATGATGGTGGCTTGGATTACAGTGGATGCAATGGTGATGAAGATAAATGGACCATTTCAAGCTAATATCCTAAAAGGAGAATTATGAACCTTTAGTCATTCGCTGTAGGAGGTGTGCTGGGGACAGGGTGGCGAGGAAGAAGGAAGTGTCTGGAAAGGCTCCCATGTCCAGAGCCTGAGCCGCCAGATGAATGTCGGTGCCATTCGCCGAGATGAGAAGAACACGGGACCATATTCAGTTGTCTTCTACTTCCTTTGAGAAGAGAGGGCCATGATGGAGGGTTGTGAGTTGCAGAGAAGAAGCAGGCATATAAAGCCTGATCTTTGTCTTTTGGTTTAAAAACCACTGCTGACACTTTTTTTTTGTTTGTTTGTTTGGATTTGTTGTTGTTGTTGTTTTCGAGACAGGGCTTTTCTGTATAGCTTTTGAGCCTGTCCTGGAACTCCTGTAGACCAGGCTGGCCTCGAACTCACAGAGATCTGCCTGGCTCTGCTTCCCGAGTGCTGGGATTAAAGGCGTGCACCACTACTGCCAGCCTGTTGACACTTTCTTAAGAGGCTTTCAAAGCAGGGCCTCTGCTGTGATGCTCTGAACCATTGCACTCCCAAAACTGACTCTCCGCCCTCTCCCCTCTGTGTGCCTACACACAGGGTGCTTGGCTTTAATCACTTAATCTGCTACATTTTAAAATCATCTCAGTTTTAAGAACTGAGTCTTTTTGTTTTAGCTATCTATAGCATGGGATAACAACTATTTTCTACAACAAGTTGGATATTTTTCAAAGTAACTAGAGAGAGCAAAAACTCCAACACATGGAAATGATTGATGTTTCAGGAGCTGGAAGAGCTTGGTACCTGATTATATGATTATATACTGTGTATATCAAATTATCATACTTTGTTCTATGCATGTGTATAAATATGATATCTCAATGAAAAAGTACAAAAACATAGATCCTGAGAACAAGACAGTTAACACAAGAGTAAAGGAATAGATGTATGTATAGCTAATGAAAGAAAAATTCTGAAATAAACCTACTAAGTTAGAAAAATGAAGGTTTTTAAAAGTCAAGTTTTTAAAGGCAACTTACCCCCTATCCTCTCCCATAACCCTTGAAACTTCTATATTCTTGTTAGTGGATGGGTGATACCAGAAGCCTTTGCTATTTTGTCTTATTATTACTTGTTCTAACTCAATGCCAAAGGTTTGGGAGGCATCACAATTAATGTTCTAACCCCCTCCAATTGTCTATTTGGAAATAGAAAGAATTTACAGAAAGGAACATGATCAGTTAGAACCTCAAGAGAGTCACTATTAGAACACACTGCCGTGTTTAACCACCCAAAAAGCAATAGATTTACTAATAAAGATTTATATATAAAGAAATGCATAAAACATTACTACAATAGCCTAATCCTGAGATATTCTCAGTGCCTAGCAGGAGAGGAAAGGGGACATGAAGCATGAATGTGTTAAACATACTAGTGAATGGCCTAGGAAAAACATCTATGAGAAGAGCTAAAGAGCTTAATATAGAACATGTAAAATTTGACTTTAAATAGAATTGCTTCCTACACATATGCCTGCGCATTGTGAGTTTTCCATAATGAGGTGCATATTTATATATTTTCTATAATAAAATATATACCTTTTGTCATATTCAGAGATAGATAGGGCCATACAGATCTTATTGAAACCTTTTTTTAGTAGTGAAATAGAAAGGAGTCTTGAAAGAATGTCAGTTATTTATTCCATCAAGAATGAATCCCTGAGCTAGGCATGTAACCCAACTGGTAGAGTGCCTGATGCATGAAGCCTTGGCTTCCATCTCCAGTACTCTATGAACATGGGGTGATGGTACACACCTACAATCCCAGCACTCAGAAAGTGGAATCAAAGTGTTGTGGAATAGTATTTTAAGATGTGTTCCATTTGTTTGTGCTGTGGAACATTGGTTTAATGATCCAAAGTTGTGTTGCATTCTCTCATGTTGCATTTGTTTAACTCTGTAAAGCTGTGTTACTGTGGCTGTCTAAAACACCATGATCTTGTCTCTAAAAGAACATTCAAAAGTTTTCCTTGTGGGGTGTGAGACATGACTTCAGTCTCATATACCAGTTCCATTCAGGCTATTGTTATGTCCACTTCTCTTCAAGCTGTGTCTGCATCTGCCATGGGGTCCACTGCAAAATGCTTTTTATTAATTAGTTGATCTTTTTCATTTAATTTAATCAACTCAAGTCTAAACGTTGAACCTAATGAGAGTCTGTTGGTGTTTTGCTGGCAAAGGAATAAGGAAACAATTACATTTCAAAATGCCTTCCTATGGACATACTGTGAGGTGTTCATTTTAGATATTAACGTAGAAATGGGTTTCATTGGCTCATCTATATCTGCATGCCATCGTTCACTTGGTTAAAAACATATTTTGGGGTCAGCAAGATAGCTCAATGGGTTAAAATGCTTACAGCTTGCCATGCACCCCTGGTGACCTGAATTCAATTTCTGGAACTATAGTAAAGGAGAGAACTTCCTCCTGAAAGCTGCATTCTGACATCCACACATGTGCCACAGCACAGGCATGCTCACATTCACATAACACACACACACACACACACACACACACACACACACACACACACGCATATACTTTAGAATTTATTTTTTAAATTATATGTTTATGTGTGTGGTTTGTTCATGTATATGCAGTGGCCACAGAGGCCAGAAGAGGGCACTGGATTCCTCAAAGCTGGAATTACAGGCAGTTGCAAGTCATTTCATCTGGGTGTTAGGAACAGAATTTGGGTCTTCTTCAAAAGTAGCGTGTATCCTTAACCACTGAGCCATCTCTCCAGCAATAATAGTAGCAATATTAATAATAATAATAACAATTATTTATTTATTTAAAAAACCATTTACATTTTTAAGAAAGATAGCTGTTTGGTTTTAAGTTGGGACTATAAGAGATTAAAGCTTGGATACTGTTCACATCTTATCATTTAGCTAGTGGAATTACCAATAAAAAGATTGGCACCAGACCTCAGTAAGAGATGGCTGGACACTTGGAATCAGCTTCATTCTGGTTGTAGGAAGGACACTGGATAATGATGTTTTCATCTGGATCTAAAAAGGGACAAGGATCAGCATCTGGAGACTTCGTCTGATACACATTGAGCAACTAATATGTGCTCAGAGTCATGCACGGCTCTGGGGAATGCAGAAACGAATGTGGCGTAAGTAGGTTAATACTTATTTCCCCGTGGAAGTCAACACTAGCTGTGTGAGAGCAGGGAGCTCACCTCTCTCCGCCCCTGCTGTCTTTAGCGAGTTCCATTTAGTGGCTGGAAGTCCAGTCCAAGCAAGACTTGACTCTGTCTCGTAACATAAGGAGAGTACAAGGTCTGTTGTTAAATTGTTTAATCCCAAGGATCAGTCTTCAGGTATAAAACCCAGAGTCAGGCATTTTTCCTCCACACAGAAAACAATGATGCAATCAAGTGAAAGTCAAGTTTATAGGATAATTTTGAGTCTTTTTCAATCACGTGGAACCTTGCATTTCTGATGGCATGTGTCACACATGACTTCTGCTGGGGATTTCACATGGAAAACACCTCACTGGAGACCTGTTCTGGCATTCGAGTGCCTTGAGGCCAGGGCAGGTGTGGAGAGTACCCACCACTTGGTCCACTCCCTGCCCCCCTCCATGTGATTACTGAAAAGACAAGCCAAACTTGAGAAATCACAGAGCATTTAACTCTTAGTTATTTTGAAAATATTTAGATGGTGATAGTGATTAGGAATCAAGAAATGAACTGATCCAGTAACTAGAAACAGAGGTTGCGATCTGTCCCCAAACATCAGGCAGCCAGCTTTTGCTAAGTGAACTTGGTTGACAAGTGGTCAAGGCAGAATGACATTCTATAAAAGAACAGATTTAGGAGCTGGAGAGATGGCTCAGTTGGTAAAACATTTACATATAAGCATGAGAGAACCTGAGTTTGGATCCTCAGCATCCATGCCCCCCCACACACACACACACAAATCAATGCTGAGACAAGTAAATCCTTAGAGCTTGCTAGCCAGTCAGGCTATCCAAATCAGCGAGCTCCAAGTTAGGTGATAGACCCTGCCTCAAAACAAGGTTCAGGGAGACTGAGGAAAGCAGTATCAACCTCTGGCCTCTGCACATGTACATCCCCATCCTACCCACACCCCACACCCCCTCACACACACACAAGGCAGGGGAACAGATTTATAATGCAACTCTTTCCACTGCCAGCTGAGAAGACTTGGGCAAATCATTTAGTCTCTGTTGACCTTCCTAGATCCCGTCATAAAATGCTTCCAGTAATATTTGTCTTACTGACCTCTGGAGTTGCCATTAAAATCCCTTGAGAAAGGGTGTACTGGCTAGTTTTATGTCAACTTGATACAAGCTAGAGTCATTTGAGAAGCAGGAACCTCAGTTGAGAAATGACCACACCATATTGGCCTGTGGTACATATTTTCTTGATTGATAATATAAATGGGAGGAGGACCCAGCTGGGCTGGTGGTCCTGGGTGCTATAAGAAAGCAGGCTGAATAAGCCATGGAGGGCAAGCCAGTAAGCAGGGTTCCTCCTTGATCCTGTATCAGTTTCCCTCCTCCAGGCTCCTGCCTTGAGTTCCTGCCCCGACTTCCCTGGATGACAGACTATAAGCTCTAATATGAAGTAAACCCTCTCCTCCCCAACTTCTCTTTGGTCATGCTGTTTTATCACAGAAATAGAAAACTAAGACACAAGGGACCCAAAAGTTCTGTTCATCATAGCTGTGTTGTTCTTACATTCTTAACTCGTTTGTGATGCCCCAAGTGTTGCTCAGAAATCAGTCCACAAAGGGTTGTTCTCATATGTGACAGAAGCGTAATTGCCTAGTGACCAGCTGCTTCATCCCCACCAAGCATTCCAGACATTTTAGTGCAGGAACAGGGTCTATGGGAAAAGTCAAAAGGAGACCTGTCGGAGGAATTCCACTGGCCGTTCCCAGGGCCCTGTGCACAAAATGGCCCCCTGCGCCTTGTTATTTTACTGTGGTTGCTGATGTCTACAGCTTCCCGGAGGAGAGCAAATGCATGTCTGGGTGAGAGTGAATGGGCAGCGAGTGTAATGCTAGCTAGTTTTCTAGTGCAAAGGTCGTGTATCTCATCTATGGGACTACAGCCTCCACTGGGTACTCTTTAAACTGTAAATGCAAACAGCGCTGGGCGGTCATTCCTTCAGATGAGCGGAGTGAGCGCTGGGCAGTCAGTCATTCTCTCAGATGAGTGGGGTGAGTGCTGGGCGGTCATTCTCTCAGATGAGCAGAGTGACATCTACTAGCGAACTTTCTCAATGCTCCACACTGGTGACTTCATCCCGTGCTATAGGACAAGGTGACCCTAGCTTCTGACTTAATCCTTGAGTCTTATAGCAGGCCAGATTGCTTATGTACAGAGCTGTGCTTAGCCTGGGACACCTTAGTACACAGTTCTGTAGTGGATGGCTACATGGCAACCCTGGGAAGCCCCTTCCATCTGGTTAAAGTGGAATAAGATTGCCCCTCTCTGGGTGCTATTTGGCTTGGCTTTTGGCTTGCTTTAAGCAACCGGACATCAAAGAGATCACAATATCTGGTTCTGTCCTTAGGTACTGACATTTGACTGTGAGTCAAAACCATTACTAGAAAAAGAGTGAAGACTTTGCTTTGTGGGCTGGAGAGACGGCTCCGTGGTGAAGAGCACTTGCTCCTCCCGCAATAGACCCGGGTTTGGTTCCCAGCACCCACATGATGCTGCACAGCTTTCTGTAACCCCAGTTCCAAGGAATCCAATGCCCTATTCTGGCCTGTGTGGGCACTGCATGCATGGTGTGTGTGTGTGTGTGTGTGTGTGTGTGTGTGTGTGTGTGTGTGTAGATAAAACACGCATACACATACAATTAAAAAGAATACTTTGTTTTGTTATTTTCTTTTTCATTGCGTGTGTCTATGTGATGTCATTTTGTGTGTATGTGTGATGTATGTGTATGCTGTATGTGTCTGTGTGTGCATGTGTGTAGGTGTGTATGCCAATTTGTATACATGCTTGTGGTAGCCAGAGGTTGTATTAGTACTTTTCCTTAGACTCTTCCCATCTTAGCTGTTGAGATCAGGGTCTCTCACTGAGCTTGAAGCTCCTTAATTCAGCTAGCCTGGCCGGCCAGTGAGCTCCAGAGATCTGTCTGTCTGTCTGTCCTCTAAATGCCAGGCTCTGTTTAGTCTGACCTTTTACATGGGTGCTGGGATCCAGGCTCAGTCCTCATGCTGTGTGCGAGCGCTTTCCTGACTAAGCCATCTCCCCAGACTCTGTGTTTTCATTTTTGGAGGTAGGCCTTTGCTATGAGGCCTAAGCCAGCCTTGAACTCATGGCAATCCTCTTGCCTCAGGGTCCTCATTGTTGGGATTGTATGAGTTCACCATCACGCCTAGCCCATGAATATTTTAGACAGAAACATTCTAGGAACATAAAAAATCTACACAGAAACTGTGCCTAAACTCTTCACTAAGTTGAGTGAAATGAATGAATTATCCAAGTGCTTTGATCACATATAGCTGTAAAGTAATAAGGCAGTACACTGCTTCTTTGTAAATATCCAAAAGTCCTCAATGCCAGCTTCATCTTTGAGATTGTAAGTACATTGGGAGTCATATATAAATAAGGAGTCCAATTTAGTTATACTGCTAGTTACTAAATGTCTTTTATTGGCTTCCGATTGTGTCAAATACAGCAGATAAAGTATCCATGATACATATAGTGCTTGGTTTTCCTAGACGCAAGTCATATTTTCTTGCTTTGCATTTTCTCAGCTTCACAGTTCTTCCTCTGAATTGGCTCTGTTAATTTAGGAAACGACACAGAGACGATTGGACAGAGGAACAAGGAGGATTGTATACATTGAATTGTTTTTTTTTTTATTTGTGGTGCGTGTGGTGTGTGTGTGTGTGTGTGTGTGTGTGTGTGTGTGTGTGTGTGTGTGTGTGTGTGTGTGTCTGTACACGCGCACATGCCACATATACCCATGCAGGCCAGAAGAGGGCACTGGATCCCTTGGAACAGGAGTAACAGGTAGTAGTGAGCCATCCATTTGGATGGTGGGAACTCAGGTCCTCTGGAAGACCATTAAGCTTTCTTAACTACTGAGCTATCTCTCTAGTTCTTCTGATATATATAAAATCAGAACATTCAAGACCTCACAGGTTCAAACTAGACAAAATCCCAGCATGGAGAAGGGGAAGTGGACAAAGTCCCACCTTTAACCAAGAAGCGATTCGTAATTAATACCTACTGGGAAAGAGAAAACCAGTTTTCTCCAAGGGAGTGTCTCTGGGTGTACCCACCACACTCCATGGCAGGCCCCGTGCCCAGGAGTCATCAGCCAATGCAAAATGGACTCCATGTTTTCTTGTGTGCTTTGTTTTGTGTTAGAATATATATATATATGGTCGGGCTTTTCTGTTTTTGTTGCTTTGGGGTGTTGAGAGAGAGAGAGAGGGAGAGGGAGAGAATGAAGTTGAGTGGGTGAGGAAGTTGGGAGGCATTTAGAGAGGGGAAAGAATATGAAAAAAAATTTAAATAAAAATCAGTTTTTAAAAAGAACCAAATGGTTAAGAACTGGTAAGACGACTCAGTGAGTGAAGGAATTTGCCATTGAAATTCTGACAACCGGAGTTTGGGACCCAGGTGAAAGTTTGGGTAGCATTAATTTTGGACTTACTGGGTTATAGAAGGAAAAAGAAGACATAAAGTTGGGCAGGAAAATGGAGGGGACCCGGTAGGGGCTGGAGGGGTGTGGAGAGTGGAGAAGATCCAAGCACATTGGGTACATATATGAAATTCTTGAAGAATAAATAAAAATTTGTTAAAGTGGAAGGTGAGAACACAGGAAAAAGTTGTCCTCTGACCTCCACATGTACACAGTGGCATGGGTGCCCCCCCCACCGCTCCCCAACACACACCATACCTACATATACAATAATAAATTTAAAAATGAAGTTCATTATTTCTTAGCACATTGGAACCCAGGCAGTTAACATCACACAAATGACCCGTGAAGGTTCAGCACTCACTGAGAATGATAAGGCAAAGGTGATCGATCATCGTATAGGAAATCCCCACCAGGGTGTCTCCACAGCCCTTGTGTCTCCACATCCTCACTTCATCCCTCGGCATGGTCAGTGGTGTGCTAAATGCCAGCTTCAGGTAAACAGTGACTCTGAATCGAAGGATGGCGTTTTCTCAGAAGTCTGCATCTTGCCTGCTTGTTTCCACAAGAAACTTATCAAGCACTGACATCAGCCACTTTCCCATGAGAAATCTAGAAATTTCATCGTTGCATAAATGACTCTTTCTTCCCTGTTTGCTTCCAACAAGTAGAGAACTCTTCATAGGGCTTTAAAAATAAACATCTGACCTTCATTCACCCTGCTCTGGATGCATTCTTACTGCTTCTCCAATCAGAAATCATCTTGCCTAGAAAAATCTACCCTCGTTCTTCTGTTAAAAATGGAAAGACCTTGGCTGAAGAAAGAACAGCATGAATTATTCCCAGTCAGTGGAAAAATAGAAAAGGGCGCAGCAAAGAGCCTCCTTTTAAGACATCAAAGCCCTTTCTCCGCATTGTTATGTGATCTTATTTTATTCTGAAAAGGAAAGAGTTCCCCTTTCTTCACACTTTACAAATAGGCTCCTCTGAAAACCCAGATCTAAAATCCATCCTTTGCCTTCCTTGAAATTTTAAGAATTTGGCCAAGTTTCCTTAGCTTATATCACTTATAACAGTCACGTGAGGACACAGAAATAGACTGGGGGAGGGGGCAGCTGTTCTGTTTTCCAGATGCAGAAAAACAATGAAGAGTGAAAAGAAAGAAGCTGATACTCATGGGGGGGGGGGGGGGTCCTAGTGTGCTGAGCTTCATGCTAGGCTCTTTCCCTGTCACCTTGTCCATTGACTGAGTCATGTACCCAACAGGCTTTTGTGAAGCATGTGCTATAGGCCAGGGAATGTGCTAACTACCTTGCCATCGAGAAGCTGCTACCTGGCCAGGTGGTGGTGGTGCACACCTTTAATCCCAGCACTCAGGAGGCAGAAGCAGGTGGATATCTGTGAGTTCGAGGCCAGCCTGGGCTACAAAGCGAGTTCCAGGACAGCCAAGGCTGTTGACACAGTGAAGCCTTGTCTCAAAAAATAAAATAGAATGAAAAAGGAGGAGCAGAAGCTGGTGCCTGGGGCCGAGGAGGTGGCTCAGTGGGTAGTGTTTGTCAGGCAAGCATGAGGGCCTGACTTCTGATTTCCAGCATCCACGTAAAAAGCTGGATGCTATGGAGGTGCCTAGTGAGGGGGGAAAAGATAGGAGGACCTTGGGGCTGGCTGGCCAACCAGTCTAGCTGAACTGGTGCGTTCTAGGTTCAGTGACAGACTGTCTCCAAATAATAAAGTGTCGAGTGAATGACATTGGCGTCTGACTTTGACTGACTTCTAGCCTCCCCACACACATTCATGTATGACGACACATGAACACACACACACATACACAGAGGAGGAAGGGAAGGAGGGAGGGAGGGAGGGAGGGAGGGAGGGAGGGAGGGAGGGAGGGAGGGAGGGAGAGATGCAGTGGGGGGAGGAAGGGAGAGGAGAGCAGTACTTTTACTTAGTGGTCCTTTCTTCCACTGAGGCATTAACAAAATGCTACAGAGGCGGAGGGAGGAAACACTCAAGGTGACTGTTACAATTTTCAGTAATAATTTGATACTGAAGTAACTGATATACAAAACGAATTTCCCTAAAACCACAGTTCTGTTAAGTGCAGTCTATATGACCCTACAGCCTGCATTCTTTCACAATCCCATGATGCTTCTTAGGGAAAGATCTATGCCCAATCCAGCTGAACACTTTGATGAATATATTCAATGCAAAAGGCCATGAGAATTCTCATTTTTATTAAATAACTATTTTTCTTTATGAAAATAATTTCCATAATTTCTTGCTGCATTAACTCCTTGGTAGCCGAGTTTCCTATATTAATTACCCTATTAATACAACTAAGCCTCTTTTCTACTCATTTATACGAATATTCTCATGTACGTAATTCCATAGTAACACTAAAAATGTGTTCCATGAAAAACAAGAGATTCTCATTCAGGCCTAAAAACCTATGCTGCGGGGCTGGAGAGATGGCCCAGTGGTTAATAGCACTTAACTGCTCTCACTGAGGACCCAAATTTGCTTCCCAGCACCCACATGGCATCTCACAAACCCCTGTCACTCCAGTTCCAAGGGACCCAACACTCTCTTCTCACCTCCTCAGGCTCCTGCCTGCAAATGATGCACACAAGCTTGTACAGACAAACACACACACACATATCATAGGACAGATAACTAAAAATAAATTTTAAAACATGTGATGAAATACAAGTCTACAACAGATGGAGTTTACCCAAAATACACAAGCAAAAGCTAAATATGGGTGCACAGTTTCCAAAGCATGGATAATATCTTGTTTAAGGTTTTGACACATATGTGGGCTGCTGGAAACTGGTTTGGGAAGGTGCTGGTGACTATGAAGAGGAGACATGGTAGACAGTGAGCATTGGTGGTGAAGCCTGGGAAATTCTGGAGCATCTTAAGATAAGAAGTAGTCCCGTATCTGAATTGTTTTGGAATGGACCAGTTGCAAAGATAGCCAGTATTCCCCTTCTAAGGTGTGGCAAGCCAAAATACATATATGGAAAGTTCACCAAGTCATTGGTGAATAACCCAGTGTCGACTTTTAATTTAGAAGTAACTGACCTAATTGATCCCAGCCTTCCTTCTGTGGCATTGATTGGCATTGCCTTGAAGTTTTCTCTCATTGTTAGACCTTCTTTTTACCCTGTTATTTTACTACTGATGTAATAAATGGCTGACACGGAACCTTGGTGACTTCATATGCTCTGAGCTCACAAACTCCCTCTGTTTGTCATCCTCGAAGACTGAGGCTTCCTTTTGGCCTAGGCACATGCAATACAAAGAACCCTGAAATGACATATAAATGCAGAAAAGCACACAGCCCATAACTGCATGGTATGATGACTTTTCACAGAATAGATATGCCTATGCAGTCAGCATCTACAGTACCACTAGCACCTAGGAGCTCTTTTCATGCCCTGAGAAAGTCATGTCTTCCCTGCCATCATTGCTACCCCATTATTACCTTTTTCTGATCTCTAATGCCCAGTGTTCACATTTGAATTTGGATTGATGGACTATGGTGATTTTTGGTGTCTCATCCAACTTCATGTCTCTCAGATAAGAGAGAACCTGAGGCCTGCAGAGAACATTCTCAGTGCCATATTGTGTTTCATTCTTTGCTTGACAAAGTTCCTCTGCTTCGTGGTTGATGGACATTAAGGTTATTTTCACTGTGACTATGATGAAAAGTGATGCTATGAAGATTCCAGTCCATGTTGTCTGACAAATATCTATATGTATGGGCTTTTTGCTTGTAGACCTAAGAGCAAGATTTCTGTCTTCTGCAAATGCTGTCAAACATTTCTCTTGAGCCATTTTGGTGGTTTGCAACCTCACAGCAATGAATGGAAGTTCCAGTTGTCCACCAACACTGAGGGACTGGTCTTCAGTCTTATTTTTTTTTTATTCTAGAGGCATATGATCTTAGTGTACTGTCTTAAAAGATGGGGCTGAATGCTTCTTTAGGTGCTTACTGTCCATTTTAATATCCTCTTTTGTGAAGCACCAATTGGAAGTTGATCCATTTTCCTATTGGATTATCTATTTCTTATTGATTTTCAGAAATTCTTTATATATTCTGGATTCATGTACTTTGCCCTATATATATAATTTTTTTTTGAGTCAAGGTTCTCACTATGTAGCTCTGGCTTTCCCAGAACTTGCTGTGTAGACCAGGTTGGCCTCAAACTCACAGAGATCTGCCTATCTCTGCCGCCTGAGTGCTGGGATTAAAGGCATGTGCTACCAGGCCCAGCTATTAGCCAGATGTTTATTAATCTATGCACAGACCTTTGTTTGTCTCTGTGGTTCTTAATTTTGATGTAGTATTTTTTTCCTTTATACATACTGGCATTAATTTTTTTTTTTTACTTATTTTTACATCTATTTGTTTGAGGGGAAGTGTGACAACTTGTGAGATCTGATCCTCTCTTTCTGCCATGTGGGTCCTGAGGATTAAGCTCAGGTTGTCAGACTTGGCAGCAAGTGCCTTTACCTGCTGAGCCATCTTGCTGGCTGGGTATCTGCTTTTAGTTGGTTGAGACGTGCATGTGTGTATCCAATGTGTTTTGATCAAGTCCACGGCACTTCCCTCTCTTCCCATTCCTCCCTCATCTCCTCTCGACTGTATTTCCCAACATCATGAGGTATTTGTTTGTTTCCCGCTGAGTCTGCTCAGTGATGCCTGTGTGGGAAGGGGTTGAGGGCCAACTACTGGGACATGGGTAGCCTCTAAACCAGTGTTTCTCAATCTGTGGTTCACGACCCCTTTGGGAGCCTTTCATGGGGGTCACCTAAGACCATTGGAAAACACAGATATTTACATTATGATTCATAACAATAGTAAAATTACAGTTGTGAAGTAGCAATGAAAATAATTTTATGGTTGAGGTCACCACAACATGAGGAACTGCATTGAAAGGTCAATCAGGAGGGCTGAGAACCACTGCTCTAAGGAGATGTGTCCTTGAAGAAAACCCCCTCTCCCGGCAACCATCAGTAGCTAATAGCTCCTCAGCCAGGGGTAGGAGTTTATGGCCACCCCTCCATTCCATGCTGGGACTTTACCTGGCCTGATCTTGTGCAGATCTTGTGCGTGCTGTCACAACCATTGTGAGTTTCTGTGTGACTGCCCTGCTGCATCCTGAAAGAAGGTTTCCTTATAGCCACCCACAGCTTCTGATCCTTACAATCTTTCTACCCTCCTCTTCACCCAAAATCTCTGAGCCTCAGGAGAAGGAGGATGTGTGATAGAGACATCCTGGTTAGGGCTGAGCACTTAGTAGTCTCTCATTCTCTGCATGTTGACCAGCAGAACACCATCTCCTTCTATAAGCAGCTTCTTTGGCAAGGGTTGAGTGATACACTAAGCTAAAGGAAATAAATTGTTAGGAGTTGGTTCAAGTTACACTATAGAGCTATAGTAATAAACCAGCATGGTACTGGCATTTAGACAGACAGATTGACCATAGAAATAGAATTGAGGTCCCAGATATAAGTGCACACACCTACATCCACCTGACCTTTGACTAAAAGAAACACACACACACACACACACACACACACACACACACACACACTGTTGAAAAGAAGATATGTTGAGCCTTGAAGTTCTGGTTACTGCAGCAGCTTTCCGATGCCGTAGGAATGACCTTCTTATATTTTATCCCAGTTTTTCAGTTGTTTCCGATAATAACATGGGACTGCTCCATGCTGATCTACTCTCGGTATCTCCGTTGGTCAATCTACACTCAAAACAAACTCATCAAAAGCCTGCTTCACAACAGTTTTTGTAACCAGTCTTAGAAAAGCCTTGGAAGCTATGAAAACTCCAGGGGTTCAGCCAGGGAGAAAGCTTTGGAGTAAGGCATTATGGGTTTCATTTCAACTCTATCATTTATTAACTGTGCAACAATGAGCTTGAATCCGTTTCTTTACTTTCAGATGGAAAAATTAAACAAGAGAATACATACCAGGTTCCTTGTACATAGTACACACTCAGAAAGCTCTCAACATTGTTATATGGAATGTTTTTATTTCTCAGGGAGATATAAAACATATTTATCTTACTTTAAGCCCAGCATTTGGGAGGCAGAGGCAGGTGGATCTCTATGTGTTTGAGGCCAGCCTGGTCTACAAAGTGAATTTCAGGACATCTGGGGCTGTTACACAGAGAAACCCTGTCTCAAAAAAACAAAAAAGAAAGAAAGAAAAAGAAAATGAAATTCAATTTCAGAAACATGTATCCTAGGCCAGGCATAGTAGTTCAATCAATTGCAGCACTTGGGAGGCAGAGGCAGAAGGATCTCTAAGTTCGAGGCCAGCCCGGTCCACAAAGTGAGTACCAGGACAGCCAGGGCTACACAGAGAAACCCTGTCTCAGAAAACACACACACACACACACACACACACACACACACACACACACACACACACACACACCTCTTAGAAATGACGGGGATGGGATAGGACCAGGTGGTCTGGGAAAGGAGAGTGCAGTTGGCTTTTTATTTATAACTACAGGGTCTTTCACATGTGTTGAGATACATAACACAGCTCTTTCCTTAAAAGATCATATGATCATATATAAAGCATCTGAGTTGAAGATCTCTTAAAAACACACTCCAAATACTTCATATTGAGCTGAGAACTGAGAGACCAGGGGTGGTTAAGTGACTTGTTCAATATCCATCTACTCATCGGTGTTTATTTAAATGGCCTGAATGCCCCAAAATTCCCTAGAATTCCCTCTATTCTAACAGACTTCTAACTTCCATACCCAATTATAATAGTGAGAAAGAGACAAGCATTAATGTTTTATTGCCACCGACTCATTTGGACTGAACTCCACAGATCTATTTTTAAATATTTTATTTTAATATCCATCTCCACAAGGTACTTGACTTCCTGCCAACTGAGACTAAAATAGCTGCCTCCCATTCCTTTCCCATTTCAAGCATTGTGTCCCATAGCTCTCACCCCTGTCATTAAATAATGTTCCATCTTATTATCTAGAGTGGAAGACTCAATGGAATTTGTGTAAAACCACACAAAGCACTCTTCTTGTTTCCCAAGTGTGGAGAAGTGCCTCTCAACATAATCTACAACACAAAGTATTTGTCGTCCTTCTGGGCACTAAATGGAACCCTCTTATGGGTGGGACAATGTCACCAGCCACCCATACCCTCGTGTTTACCAGCAAAGATAACACTTCTGAAGACCCCTTCTGAGTGACTCTCCCTGAATCCCTGGGGGGACCGAACATTGTGGATGAGTTTCACAATCACAGTAGTTTGATAGAAATCATAATGTTGACATCAAGGGGCCCTAATTCAGCTGTGGAAGGTAACATGTTAAATTCATTCTTCAACTGGTTCTTCATGATGGCTAAAGCACCATCTATTTCTTATTAAATTCCTAATTTAACTTTTGCAGTGATCCCTGGTTACAGTAAGTCATTATCTGAAACTCTCCCTTGGCATCCATTTTGAAAATCATACCTAAGAACATTCTTAATAACAGAAAATTCACATATGATTATAGAGCCCCCTGCATATGGTTTTAACCAATTTTTACCAAGAACCATGCTAATTGCTACTTCTTGTGTCACCAAAAAGTTCACTTAGCCACTTCTTCAGGGCCCAAGAAAATCACTGTTTTAGGAGAGCTTAAAATCTGATGCGAAGGAGACAATCTCTCCTTTGCTTTCATTGCACACCTCCGTTCCCCCATAGTGAATGTTTTCATGTAAAACCCATTTCTCCCCACGCCTGGGTAGATGGTTATGTCCAAGGAGCGATAAATAGTGCCTGGCTGTTTGCCACCAGCTCACTAGGGTCTGGGGAAGGAAGACAGGCTCATTGGACGTGTGTCTAGCTCCCTCCCTCCCTCCCTTTACCTTAGCCTTTTCCTTCCTTAACTACGTCTGGTCTAGACTCAGCTTGGCAAGTGCTTCAGAGGAAGGTCAGCCAGAATGTCTGTGCCGGGCACTGCACCGTCAGCTGTGGCTCGAAGTGATAAGGTGAGGGCTGGTTCCCACTGACAGCGATTACCCTGAAACAGAGCAGAAAATCCATCGACTCATTTTTAGACGTGCAATATGAGCCTAGCACTCTCTTGACTCTCTTTTAGTTCCTTTGTTATTTACTTTGTTTTTCTGTCTCACTCACAGGACAGATCACACACACGCACATACCCACTAGACCAAAAATGGGCTTTCCACCTACACATAGCATTTTCTTCCCTTTACTAACTCTGTTTTTTAAAAAAATTAAAATACCAAAGGTATTAGGAGCAGAGAAACAGAAGCTAGACAAATAATGTTGGTCCTGTTAGAGCAGATACACAGCCATGCATCCTCTTAGGCCTCATCATTTAGATTCTGTAATTATTACATTTATTTTCTTTAAAGTGAAAATGTACGATAATCCCCTCCTTGTGTGTGTGTGTGTGTGTGTGTGTGTGTGTGTGTGTGTGTGTGTGCAAGTGCATATGGCTTATTCATGTATATGTGATGCATTTGTGGAAGTCAGTGGACAACCTTCCTGCCAATTCTCACCTTTCCACCATCCTTGACCAGGGTTTCTTTGTCAGGCTAGCTGGACAGACAGCTTCTGAAGATTCTCGTGTCCTCAACTCCTATCTCCCCGGGATTACAGTCCCTTGGATGGCTGCCTCTACCTTCACTTGGGTTCTGAGGATCCACACTCAGGTGGTCAGGTTTTCACAGCAAGCACCTTTACCAGCCCAGCTATCTCCCCAGTCACAGTAAGCATTTGTATCAGGCCTGTGTTCTCTCCTCAGCGTCCAACTACCAGTGGTACCCGAGAGGGAACGGGTGTTTTAAACACACACGCTCTAGAGCTGCTGAGACGGCTCAGTGGGTCCAATACCTTGCCACCAAGCCTGACGACCCACATTCAATCCCCAGAACCCTCACGGGTCCAAGCTGTCATCTGCCCTCCACTCATACGCTGTGGCACACATGTGCCCACACACTCACAAAATAAATAAACAAAGGCACAGGAATGAATATCTACTCTACACGAACTACAGGTTATTTATTCTACTTATCTTCCGATCTTCCCTTTTATTCCAGATAATCAATAACAGATTTCAAGATCATCCCATTCAACCCACGAGAGTTGGTGTTCAAAGACTCAGAAGTAGGCATCTGACTGCTTCCCCGTGAGTAGAGTTTGTTTCTTTGGGCTCTGCTTACAGGAGTTGTACAACCTCTTTACCTGACTTGCTAAATTTTTTGCATGCAACGGTACATCATGAAAAACCAGCCTGCCTGCTACAGCCCTGGTCGTTTAGTTAGCACTCAGTGGATCGGGTAGATGCCATCGAGGTTTTAAGGAATGTTTTCCTGTTTTGTAATGACTTTCTGTCTTATTTCTCCTTTTTCAGTAATGGACTCTTTACTCCCTATGACTAATACTATCACCTTGAGGCAATAAAGAGGATAGCAGAGCCACGTGGAGCCCATAAGCTCCCTGTTGCAAAAAGGCTAGTGATTTCCGGAGCAATACGCGGCAACCAGTTACTTTTCTGTTGTTGTGATAAAATACCTCAGCCAAAAGCAGCTTGTAGACAAAAGTGTTTGTTTCGGCTCTTTGCTCCAGAGGGGTGAGAGTCCATCATGCAGGGACACATGGCAGCGAGGCAGGAGCAGGAAGCTGAAAGATCACATTTCAAAGGTAAACAGGAAGCAGAGAGTGAGCTGGAAGTGGGGTCACGCTAAAACCCGCCCCCAGTGATATACTTCCTCCAGCGAGGTTCCATGTCCTAAAAGTTCCATAACCTCCCCAAACAGCACCTCCAAACAGGGACCAAGTTTTAAATACATGTGACTAGTAGGGGGCGGGGGGACGACGGACATGTTTCCTATTTAAATCGCCACAAGACTGCCAGCCAAAGCACTGGAGGAGTGCAAAGAGGAGCTTCCTTAGACAAGATAGAGAAGGCAGAGGAAATGGAGGGAGGTAGGGTGGCCTTAATTGAAAGAAGGTTTTTTTCAGGAATTTAGCACCATTCTCCGGCAATTATTGCTTCAGGATTATATCAATTGTCCCCTATTCTTCTTCCTTCTTTCTTCCTTATGTCCTTGGTTCTCTTTTAACAGAACCTCTCTTGAGGGGTGGGGTGTGTGTGTGTGTGTGTGTGTGTGTGTGTGTGTGTGTGTGTGTGTGTGACTATTGGCAGGAAAGGCTATCTGAGGTCTACAGCACCTTCTCTGCATACTCCCACTCTTTCAATACCAGCTTTCTTCAAGTACTTACTCCCACACTTCCTTCCTTATGGTCCTAAAGTAGCCAGGAAGTAGATGCCCATTGCTGGGGAGGTACCTCAAAATGCCACTGACACTTGGTTCTGGAATTTTACACAAATTTCTATTTCTATAAAAGAGGAAAATTTGGAAGAAAGAGCTGTGCCGGGGCCTTGCAGTGAATGGTGGCCGGCGGCCAGCATAGGTTCCTCCCAACTGTGCCTCATTAAGTCCAGTCACCTGACAGGCTTGAAGGAACAGACCACTTTCCTGTGAGCATGTGAAAGACGGGCTTTGAGTTGTAAGCACCCAGAAACCTTTGCTCTTGTTTCAGAACATCGTGAATGAGAGACTTTATAACCACCATGGGCCAGTATGTTAAGAAACAGTTGAGGCTTCAGATGGAAAGAGAAGTTTGGGAATTTGTTTTCTTCCATTTTCCTTGAATTTTGCAGAATGAGTTCGCTTGGACATGCCTAACAAAGTGTTTGGTCTCTTAGCTCAGATTTGCTCCAATGTGTTATATATAATAGGATTTAAATGTAAAATATGGTGTTTCCTAGTGGGAGTGTTTGTAGAATGAGACTTGTCGGGGAAGGCCTGGAACCCCATGTCTATCTAGGAGTCTCCCCTACAGGAGGCTGCTCCTGGTCTTTACCGTGAGAATCAAAGCAGGTCCAGAATGAGCCTGGATGTAGCCATACTTGGCTAGGGATTGAGGAGAACGGGAGCTCGGGTTCTCAGGGTCTTCCCACCTGGTTGGTTAGGAGAGTGAGAAGAAATCCTAGCTTCTCACGTGGACACTTGTAAGCTTGGCTAAATGGTGGTGTTTCCCCGGCCAAGAAGTCATACTTGGCCTTCAGAGGAACTTCCATGAGAGCTCACACCCTTGCCCAGCACAGCTTCTAATGGAAGAGAATGCCAGGGTTTCTGGGCAGAACGGGCACAAGCAGCCGGGGATAAGGCAGATGGATGGTACCAGGAGCCCTGTCTACAGTTCCTTTCCAGCCCTGGTTCCCATATGCGCAGTGAATATTCAGCAAAAAGAAAGGAATGATTGAGCTATTTATATCTGAAACATAACCGTCGGAAGTCTCACCTGGAGTTCCAAAATGGTAAGCTCTGACTCCATGGACTCCTACACTTCTTTTACCTCTGTCCTGACTCAGCGCCACAGCCCTCCAGTAAAAGAACAAATGCTCAGCTTGGATCGGGGGCAGTGGGTTGAGACAGTTTCCTTCCTACTATTCTCTATATCCTAAGTCCAACAATGCCAAATTAAATCTTAATTCCATTGAGTTTTCTGAGAGGAAAGGGCAGAGTTGCATTCCCTGAAATGGATATTTTGGGCTAAAGTTATTACTTGGAGGGAGATCCCCCCCCCTTTTCCTAATTTTAAACAAAAAGTCCATCATTCATTCTAACACCAGCCTTTAAGAGCTGGAGACAAATGGAGTCTGAATATTCACGCCAGTGTGGTATAAATGAGCTGTGATCTCAGGATGTTGGCTGCTCTGCTGACAGGGAGAAAGAGTGGTTTAATATCTTTGGCTGAAAACACTTTCTTAAAGGATGGAGAAGGCCAACATTAATATCGAGTCCTGTTATTTAATAACTAAAAATGATATATTGTGGATGGGGGCATCCGAAGACCGGAGGAGAGCGTATTCCTCAAATCCAGAGAACGCAGAATGGGAGCAGATGCCAAAGTGCTGGGCTTGAAGGCAGGAACCATGCTAAGAGCATTTTCCTTGAAATCTTCAAAGACTAACCCCCATAAGTATTTATAACCATGATTTTTAACTTGATTTCATTACAGATTTTCAAAATTTATAAATGCAAGTGGTCCCTGACTTACAATGGCTGCATTTAGGATTTCTTACCTTTCCAATGGTACAAATGCCACATGCATTGATTAGAAATTGTGTTTCGAGTTTTGTGCTTGGATCTGTTCCCAGGCTGCAATATGCAGTCTGATACTCTAGCACTGCTGGGTACCACAGCTCCAGTCCCACCTGTCCATCATGAGATCCAACAACTGATGCATGAATGGACGGAAACACTGATGCTTGGTAGGCCAGAAGTAAATACATCTTCAAGTTACAACAGCTTTATCAGGATAATGTAAATTAAGGAGAGTTTATCTAAAGACATTTGTCACAAAGGGAGACTCTGGGGACCTTTTAAACTGCCTCTCCCAGATAAATGGCCAGTAGTTTGTAAATTAAAGTCGTAATTGTAAGTTGAGGGTGGTGAGGAAGGCTGTGGTTACCATTAGCTGAAGCTTCCTCCGGCATTCATCTTGCTTGTTGAGTCATTCATCCGACAGACATACATTGAATGGGATCAGCTTCACCTCAAGTGCTATTTTAAGTCTGGGCTAGCAATTCTAGTATTCTTCCCTATGAAATGAACCCTTTTGAAAACTCAATGCGAGGGAGAACTTAGTGAATCCAATAATGTACTCACTGATGTAAATTGTGGTGTCTGATACTCTTTACATAGTTTTCATCAGCCTCATCTTGGCAAAAGGGTCACAATACTTTAAATTTCCATGTCCCCTCATCCACCTATAATACATCATTGTGTGGTTATAGGCAAAACATTGTCACAAAACATGTGTCATTCTTTTTCTGAAGTCATTTTTTAAAGTGACATCCAATTGTCCCTACATTATTTGTTCCCATAATTCTGATATCTGAATGGCATTTAAGAGGACCATAATAATTGTTTCTAATGAACTGAAATAAAAAGGAGAGGAAGGCTGCCTTGGCATTTGAGTCAAATGTTCATTAAAATCAGAGGTGAGGGACCAGAAGCGGCCTCTTGTGAAGGCGGTGAGTCCTCTCATTGGGATGGGGCCCGGCCCCAACTCCAGATCTAATTTCTTCCAATTAATGTCATATCCTGTCTCTTAAATGAGATGTACAAAATAACTCACAAACCCTAGATCTCCCCAGAAATGGACACAGATGAACTCCCCTGATTTGGATTCATGTCAAAAGCTAATTACGTGAGCATAGCAAAGACGTGGCCGAAGTGTGAAGTGTGGTAGTTTGTTTTCTTAAGGTTTTAGAACGCATTCAGCTTATTTTCTCAAGTGTCTCCCACTTAAGTGAAATAATAAATCAGTTTGCCAAAGCACAAATGAACACAAATAAGAGATTCATTTTTACTTCATTAATAAACATCAAGTATGAAGTTACCCTAATAGCAAGCAAGCCAAAATCCTCTGACAGGAAATGGCTCCTGGGAAGATTGTGTAGGCACATCTAAACTCTTCCAGACTGTCATATGATCATTTCATCACTGAAGTCCTTGTTCCTGTCTCTCTTCTTTAATCCATTTGCAGGTCTTGTGTAGCTGAGTGGTACAGTTGAAAACACACACTGTGGGACCAGGTTACCTGATTATTAATCCCGAGTCTACCACTAACTAGCTCTATGACCTTTTGTAACTAACTCACTTTCTCTGAGTTTTGATATCTGTGTATAAGAAATGAAGACAATAAAGATTGTTACAAGGACATAACACTGGCATTTATAAACATCTATTAGCTAAATCAATGTTTTGGTCTGAGTTAAGCTTGTATAGGATTATATTGAGTTCATATGAACACATCATTATGAGTCTGTTCTTGGAGCTTCTTACTGAGGTGGGACTGGCCTATGGTTAGATATCATGAAAAATAAGGGTCACAAACCAGCAACTGGAAGTCCATGGTGCCCTGAAAATGTGCTTCCTTGCATAGTATGTTTTTGATGTTTTTTTTTGGATGGGTGGGTGGGTGGGTGGTTGGTTGGTTTTGGTTTTGGTTGTTGTTGTTACTTTATTTGTTTGTTTACATTTTGAATTGGGATGTTCTTGGGGATGCATATGTTTTCTATTTCTCCAAAAGCCACCCCTTCTAAAATATTTACTTCTTTAAAAGCATTTTGTTTGTCATGCCTGGTATAAATGAATGATGACATGATAAGCAAGTATTCCTAGGATGAGTAGCAGTTTTCTAGCTCATAGGAATAAGGAGATGAGCTGGATGAGAAGTGAACTATGGGGTACGTTAGAGTATGCCCCAATGCTCTAAGTGCAGTGTGCCAATGAACCCACCTGCCCCTACTTCTATACTAGAAGCTACAGGAAGCAAATGGGAACTAGATGAGTGGAATAAGTACTTGCGTGGAAGCAAAGAAGCACATTATTCAGTGTTTTTCAATAAATCCAACTCAGCAAATATTTCCATGCGTCTACAATCACCTAGCAAATACTCAAGAATGAAAGGGGATATCAAAGCCCTAACATTGAACAGCCTCAGATACAGTCAAAGCAAAGAGAAATTAGGAAATACTTGAGTAGCCAAGCTGTGTAGTATTAAATATTAAGAACAATATTGGCAACTGTGGTCATGCCTATAACACTAGCATTTGGGAGGCAGAGGCAGGAAGATGGCTACAAGTTCCTGGTCTATACAATGAGTTCTTTGTCAGCAGGGCTGACATGTCAGTGGGGAGAAGGGGAGCGATGTTCTGTGTTAATATAAGAGTTGAGCCAGATCCTGCGGGGGGTTGGGGGGTGGGGGGAATTATGAGATGTGGGGGGACAAAAGAACATTGGGCTCTTCAGGACACAGGAGAGCAAAAACAGGGCTCAGAGGTTGAAATGAGAATAAATCGTTCCAAGACGCATGAGTTCGGTCTGACTGAGAGTTGCGTTTGTCTCTGAGGGTGGAACATGAGAAACAGCCATGGGAAGGCTACTGTCTTCAGAGGATGGTGGCCCATGTGAGGGAGGTTATCTGTTCTCAGCTGCCTCCTCAGACACCTAGACCTCCCAGTCACTAGCCCTCTCAGTGATATGCACTCTCCAAACCAGGATCCTAGGTGCCCCACAGCTCCCCTGACCTATGAGGCTTCACTAAATGGGGACAGTAGTGATCCTCAAGTTGCCCCTGCTTCCTGTTTTCAGGTGTGTTTTGATCACTCCTCCTGCTACCAAAGGATAGCCAAGTTAAAGTGAGACAGCCTCTCCTTGCTAGGGTCAGTGCAAACTTTTTTTTTTTTTTTTTTTTTTTTTTGCTATGTGACATCTGTTTTTAAAATTTGTCTGAGACCCTGACTTAAATCTGTTTAACTAGAAAAACAGCAAAAGAACATCTTGTTTTCGTGAATGTCCAGGGCCTGTGTGTCAACAAATAAAAGATCTGTTTGTAGTATTCAGAGTGGGAAAGCTGCTTGTGAGATATCCTGCCACACGGATAAATTTCTTACGAGCTGTTCTTTTGCTGGAATTGGGAAGCAAACTTTGAAAGCATGATGGACCAGCTTTGTCTCAATCAGCAAATGTCTTCTTGCTGGTAGGTGAGAAACATGCTTGTAATTGTCAGAAGGTCATTGACTTGGATGGAATAGAGAGCTGGCCCCTCTTTCCTGCCTCTTACTCTAGCTGATATCTTACATGGATTCCTCTTGTCGGCATGAATTCTAGCAGACAGTGTTCTGTGGGTCATTATTTTTGTATTTCTTAGGACCTGAAGTGGAAAAGGAGATGAGAGCAGATACTGTCCCAAATAGTTGCCCCCCCCACACACACCTACATCCACTTCTTTAGGAGAGAGGAATGGAAAGGATTTGTGTTTATCTGCACTTTGAGGGCCAGGTCTAGCATGTAACATGTGCCAATTTATATTTGATAAATGAATGCAAACTCTAGTGTTTACATTCCCTTTATGAGTGCCGCCCTGGGTATGGATGGAGATTACCCGTGTTTGATAAGCAGCTAGCACCCAAAATTCATTCTAACACCAAGGACACCATTAGGCCCTTCCCACAGCTCACTCTCATAGCAGCTTGTACTTAACTCAGTTTTTGTTTTGCTCGTTGCCTGTCTCCACCATCAGCTGCAAGCATGGTGGGTGCAGGTGGGGTAGCTACATTCACCCCTCACATCCACGCCATAGTTTGTTTTGTATAACTGCAATAAAACCTCATGACCAAAGCAACCTGGGGAGGAAAGGGTTTATTTGGCTTAGACATCCCAGGTCATAGTCCATCATTAAGGAAAGTCTGGGCAGGAACTCAAGACAGGAACCTGGAGACAGGAACGTGGAAACAGGAAGTAAGGCAGAAACTATGGAGAAATGCTCACTAGCTTGCTCTCGGGCTCACTTTCAGCTACCTCCAAAAACCACCTGCCCAGGGCTGGCACTGCCCACAGTGGGCTGGACCCTCTCACATCAGTAATTAGTTGAGACAATGCCCCCAGAGACTTGACTAAGGTTGATCTCATAGAGGTATTTTCTAAACTGTGGCTCTCTCTTCCCAGATGGCTCCGTCTTATGTCAAGTTGACAAAACAAAACAAAACAAAACAAAACAAAACAAAACAAAACAAAACAAAACAAAACAAAACAAAACAAAAACCCACAGCATATCACACAAAGCGTCTGGAACATGGCTGGCACTTCATAAGTATTTGTTGACTGTCTTTTGCTGACACTTTCCCTGTGGTGACAATTGTAGATCCTCAACTACTCTTGATTATAGCTTGGTTCAAACACAGTGAGGAAGACAATGGAGCTTATAATGGAACTGAACATATAAGGACTTTTTGTATGATGACACATTCATATTCATCTAACCATACATTCCTTCCATTACAAACGCCTACTGAAAATCATGGTAGGATGAGTTAGTCAAAGCTATCTGTATTTTCTCAACCTAGACTTGTCAGGTTGTATATACTATACAGGCTATAACTAATGTTATAAGATATCAGTATTTTCAGGCTGCTTAAAAACATTATTTATTATATTTGTGAGAGTTTCACCTACATGTATGTATGTACATGCACCATGTGTATGTTCAGTGCATGAGGAAGTCAGGAGGGGTCGTTGGATCCCCTGAAACTAGTGCCACAGGCTGTGGTTAGCTACCATATGGGCTAGGGAACCGAACAAGGGTCCTCTACAAGAGCAACCAGTGCTCTTAACTGCTGAGCCAACTCTTCAGGCCCAGCTTCAGATTGTTTTTAATCTCTCAGACAGTTAACTCATTCCAGTGGAACTGGATATATGAAACTTTATCTTTATTATCAAGAAATCCTGGCCTAGCAGCCAACCTGGTAAAGGCAATCAGTAAGATATTTTGGCAACTGATGGGCAGATGACTTAACGTCCACATCCACTTGTTCCGTGGTCATACTTCACTTTGAATGGGAACAGGGTAGTTCATTCCCTCCGTTTCATTTTCGCTGCTTATGTAGACAGGGTTGACATTGGAATGATTTGTGAGTTCTGACAGTTCCCAAGAGAAATGCTGGTTTGTTTACAAGAGGTGAAATTCCACAATAGTTTTATTATTGTTATTATTATTTGTATATTTGAAAACATTCCCAAAGAAACAAATGTGGATGCAGGAAAAATATTGGGGGGGAGAAAAGAAAAATAATACTCCGAATTCTGACCAATTCTATTTTAATAGGTCGAGCTGACTGCCAGCTGGCCACGGGGCTGACTACTTGTAATCTATACTTTTGGTAGGCCACATGTAGTTCTTGGAACTGTTTATATTAAGCTGCTGAAATTTAATTATTCTAAAATTGGCAGGACTCTCTTTGATTACTTAATACAAAATTGCTTAGTCATCTTTTTACATAGTGTGGACAGCTTTTGTTTAAGTGTGAATAATTGAAAAATGCAAATGAGATCCGAAAAAAGTTTTAGGTCAGGTAGAAAAACAAGAAATGATCTTAAATTTTTTTTTTTTTTTTTTTACAAAATCCTTTAGCAAGTGGTGGCCACATGTTTTAATTTGACAAATGAGGTACCTGTCAAATCGAGGTCCTTAATTACAAGTTCCTTTTTCCTCTTTCCTTTGTGGCTTTTGTCAGAAGCCAAACCTGCTGCCTGTGGCTGCTTAGGTTGTGTTCTGCTCCTACATTTTGCAAAGCATGGGCTTTCTTGCAAGAGGATAGAAAAATCAAGCATCAGTCCTGAGCAAAGAGCTTTCTTGTGCTCAGAGGCGAATGGGTATGTTACTGCGAGCTCGGTGTCACGGAGACCCCACTTTCGACTGTCTTGGATTGAATGTGGATCTTACCATCCTGGAAATGACTTACGTTTCAAATGCAGAGCAGCTTTACAGCCTGGGAGGAAACAGGCAGGCACAATGGCACTCTTCCCTGTATTTTAAAGTCTCCATGGTACCCAAGGTCTCCATTTTCTTTCTGGGAATGCCCATGGCAACCTCACACTCTTCCAGTGAAGATAAGAATTCTGTGACCACTGGTAAGTCCTGTGTGGCCACTGAGTAGTGAAGCCTGGCCTAGAAATGGGAGGCTCATAAGCAAACATTCAGAACCATGCCTTCTGTTTCTAATTACTGAGCATGGTTAGAGAGCGAAATCAGGCTACACTTTTTTTTTCCATACTGATGGAAGCATTTAAATGAGCTCTCAATGTCAGTGTTTTCTAGTTATGATGGAGGAGTGGCATTTCCAAAGGCCATGGAAACTCGAAGCTTTTCAGTTCAAGCCCGACTCCTGTCTTTTCTTATAGATGAGTGTCTTCTTTTCCTTTGTATCCTCTTCCCCTGATACAGATGTCTGCCTATACCCTCCTTCCCGAAACTAGGATGCTCTTCTATCTAGCACAAGGTTATTCCTCTACAGAGGAAAAAAAAAAAAAAACCACCACTGTAATCAAAGTATAAAACAGAGCTCCATTCGACCACCAACACCAACACCAACACCAAGGTCACTAGGGGTTACATTAGAGATGTGGCCTTTAGAAAATGTCTTCACTGTTCATCTGTGTACCAGTTAGTTTCCGTGACTAAGTAGTGCCCTGTAATATATTGCAATCTACTAAGCATGAAGGGTAACAAAAGTTATCACCTGAAAGAAGCCATCATCTTCCAGGGAAGATAGACGTGTACCCAGTAAGTCACATGTAAGCTATACATGAAGTGCGTGGTAGGAATATGTTACTGGTTCAATGCTGGCCACAAGTCAGTGAGTGTGTTAGTTGTAAGCCAATGTGAGCCATTTCTTTTATGAAGAAAAGTCTAGATATTCCCCACTAACAAAGTAGTCGGACCTGCCGTTTGAGGGGCTCATGTGGAAAGAAGAAAGCACTTTCTAATTCATCTCATCTGTCAGTTTGTATGCTTGACTTATGCAACTATTGTGTCCAGAAGACTTAATGGATCATGTCTGTTGGTTTGGTTTCAGCGCTTTTCATTGTAGATTATAAATTTCTCGAAGACAGTTTCTAACTGGGTTCATAAATTGCAGAGATGCATTTGATGATCAAGACAAGTGGAAGTTGAAACATGTACTAAGGCACAAATTATGTGTGATTAATAGACTATCAGCCCTTCACAAAAACATTGCCCTAAACAAAACGCCCCTGGGATACACCTTGGAGTTGTTCCTGGTAACATAAATGGGTCTGCATCTTTCCATCTCCATTCTCTCTCCATTCCATCTCCGTCTCTGGCTATGAATCTGATATTTGGTCACCAAATTGGTAGTGTTATAGAATAAAACAAGCACAAAGAACAGACACATGTGAGTAAGTGGGCAAGTAAAATTATCACATATGACATGCAGGGGCTCAGAACCTTCTGCTCTTTATTTCCAAATAACCCACTCTGGGACCTTGTCACTCATTTGGAAGAATGATCTTTATTCAGCAACACCCTAGCCTCTTTTGAATTCGCCAATCATTTTACTTTCTCAATTGCAAGTACCTTATCCAACAATAATGACCACCCGAAAGACCCTCTACAGGACTACAGAGAGGGTACCAGAGGGAAAACCGAGAGAATACTTGGTGCTTCTGGGTGAGGATCTGTCCTCACACCTCACATCTGATTAATTCTTCCACATATGTGTATTTGCATTACTGCGTGTGCACATATGGGTCCACGTCTTCTTGGAGGCAAGAGACAACCTCGGGTGTCATTGTTCTGGAGCTTGCTACCTTGGTGTTTTTGAGGTAGAGCCTCTCACTGGGGTCTGATCAAACTAAGTTGTCTGCCAGGAAGCCTCAGGAATCTGCCTCTCCTGCCTCCTGAGCACTGGAATTATATATGATTGACCATTGACCTTTTTTTTTTAAACTCAAGTGCTCATGGAGTAAGTTACCTTTCAGCCCTAGTTTTTTATTTGTTTGTTTGTTTGTTTGTTTGTTTGTTTGTTTGAAGACAGGGTCTCACTATGTAGCCCTGGCTGTTCTGGAACTTACTATATAGACCAGGCTGGCCTCAGACTCACAGACCTGCCTCTGCCTCCCAAATGCTTCGATTAAAGTGTGTGTCACTATACCTGGCTTCATTTTCTTAATTTTTATGCCACCTCTAAACATATGTGATTTCTGAGCACTTGAAATGAGGAAAATGTGACACTGAGGAACTTAATTTTTAATTTCAATGAATTTTGATTTAATTTACATTTAAATGAACTGACTGGACAGCACAGACTTACATGATTAAAAATCTTCTTGACTTCAACTCTACACAAATGGCCGTATCACCTTGTATCAGTTATTTTTCTCATTGTTATGACAAAAGCAACTTAGAGAAGGGAGAATTTATTTTGACTCAGTTTAAGGAGGGATGTCGACCACTGTGACAGGGAAACCATGAAGAAGCAGGTGGCTGATCACATTGTGCCCACACTCAGGAAGCCGAGTGGACTACAGTGGAGCTGCCTATCAAACCTCAAGACCCGCCCCCAGTGGCTATGTCCTCCAGCAAGGCTCCACCCCCTAAAGGTTCCACAACTTCCCAAAGCAGCCCTACCAGCTGTGTTCAAATGCATGAGCCTAGGGGGACATTTCACATTCAAACCACAGCCCACTTCTACCCTACTCTGGCTAGGGATGGGCGTTCGCATCTCAGTAGTATCTCACTCTCTCAGTTGCAAGTACCTAATCAGTGAGAATCCTTATATAATTAATTCTATTGGTGCCGGCTCTCCCTTGACATCTGGATTATGTCTAATCATTGTGTTTATGCTTCTGCTATTAACATATACATTTAGAGGGTACATTCAGACCTTTTTCTCCTTTTTTAGCAAACCCGAATATTAATTTAAATCACATTAGTAGAGAACCTCTATCTTTGCCTCAAGGCTCCCTTCCGACACTGACTTTTTTCTGGGGTCCAAGAAAATATCTGTATCCATGCGCTGAGTCTTATTTGGTGTTAACCTGCCCCTTTCAGTCTAACTCTCCTTGAGTATATTAAGGAAAAACAACTCAACTTTTAAACAAGGGACAGAAGCATAGTTTTCTGTGTTTTCCCTTCTCCTCTCATTCTAAGCAACTTTCAGGTTGGTCCAGGGATTAGCCCAATATCAGTCCTGATTTCCTACTTATGTGCTATGGTTCAGAAGCTAGTGCCAAAGTTACCTATTTCTCAGTGTCGTTTCTTGAAATGGGAATGAATGTCCTCTTCATACGTGGGCAGATCAAATAATTTTAATCTCAGAGTTCTGAGAAACATAGAAATCCATTAACCATGTTGTCTTTCCAAGGGAGGGGATACAAACAGCACCATTACACAGTCCCACATTGGCCAACTTCCGGAAGGTGAAAGAGAGGTCTCAGAAATATTACCATGAATAGTGTGATGGCCAACAAGTCTCCTGCTTCACAGATGGAGAAATGCAAATGGAGAAAAGGGGCTTGGAGTAGACTGAGCAGTGAGAAAGGGAAGAGCAGGCCATAGCCTGTTAACCTTCTCTTAGAGGGCTTTGTACATTGATGCCCAGTGGTTACAGAGAAGAAACAAAAATGAGAAAGCAAGACTCCTTGGCCTGACTGTTTCAATTCTTAAAGCCATGTTGCAGGTCTTGAGAAATGTGGTCTGGTGATGACTGTATTTTTCAAGTAGCACATATTTTTAGAACAAGACAGTAAAGGTTGAGCTAAAGTTAAGTCCAAATTGTTCATTATAACCCATTTGTTTATTTGAATTTTTTAAGTCCCCAAAGAACTATTTGGTTTGGAAAGGAGCAAAGCAAGTTGATAAATTGATTTTTTTTTAAAGAACAACAAGTCTATTTTCTAAAGTCATAAAGCAAACATTGCAGATTTACTGTGGAACTAATGCAAATGTGCATTTACATAGCTTCTGAGATTCATATATAATCTAGTACCAAGGTCTTTGATTCACTTTATAAATGCTACAGTTAATAAAGTGCAGAGAGATAAATTTAGTATAGGAATTATATTGCTAAACTCAAAATAATGAAATCTAGTATAAAAATACATTGACTCAAACGAGGTGCAATTCCTATGGCCCAATCATGAAGGGTTTGTTTTTATATGACTATGTCTATTCTTAAGTGGCCTCAGGGATGAAAACACATGAAAAGTAAAATATCAATAAAGTGCTAAATGCTACTTAAAGAAAATAACTGATGAGCTATAGCAATGATGAAATTTTCAATTGTCAAAATGAGTTATGGATCCAAGGAGGGGGGGTGTTACTTTTAAGGAAGGTCTTCATTGGGCATCATGGAAGAAGAGATGAAATTTCAGTCAGGAATTAATGACTGGATAGAATCTGGATAGTGAAGAGAGAAAGGGAGCTCATTCCAGATGGATGGGACAGAATAAATAAAAACACAGTATGAGAAAATTGTAAAACACACTTGAAAGCTAATCCTATATATAGATATAGATATAGATATAGATATAGATATAGATATAGATATAGATATAGATATAGATATAGATATAGATATAGATATAGATATAGGTATATGTATATGTATATGTATATGTATATTAATCTCAGATGCCATGGCACTGTCAGCTTGAAAGAAGAATTAGTGATTTCTAAATCATAAGATTTTTAAAAGAATTCACTTTGTGTTTAAATCATTTATACTTAGAGAAAATATGGGTATGCAATGCTTAGCTCTTCATCCTTACTAGACAGTAGACCAGGAATAAAGCCATAGCATTCTATGGATTAGGTTTAGTCTTCAAATGTCATCTGGTCCAATTATCTCACTTACAGAGAAGAAAAACTCAGTGAGTTGGGGTTTTTTTTTTTTCACTTCAGTATCCAAAGTCTAAGTTCGGGATTTGTTTGGTAGAGGCTCCTAAAGGGCGACAGTTAATAAGTGAAGTAAGTAAAGATACTCTGGAGAACAATGACGGAGAACCTCCTGGGATGTCTTGTAACCAGAAATCACCCAATATCTATCTGATGAAGAAAGTATTACTGAGTCGCAGCAATGGCATGCTGATAGTAAAACAAATTGGAACAGACAAAATACGCCCCCAGCTTTCTCCCATGAAGCCCTGTATTCTGAGAACAGAAATCAGTGATAGGCATGACCCAAGGTTGACAGGTAGAAGATCTACCTGTATATTAGTCTAAGTTCTTCTGCCATAACAGAATGCCTGGGGCTGAATGTTTATAAAGAAGGAAGTGGCTTTCGCCCAGTCATTCTTGTGAAGACGTCATGGTGGATGGCATCACAATGGCCAGAGTACCTGTAGGTAGAGCTCTTCCCATGCTAAGACAGGAAACCAGGGAGCAGGAAGGCACCAATCATACTCTCATAGCTGCTCAGGTGAGAGAACAGCCAGGGTCCTTTGAGAATGACCTTAGTTCTTTTCCAACTTCAGGGTCTCAGAGACCACCTAACCTTCTACTAAGGCCCCCCTCTTAAATGACACCACCTCCTAATGCCACCATATCAGGGACCAAACTTGACCAAACCATAGCAACTAGAGTCAGACAAGCTTGAAATATGGGACTGAGAGAAATGTAAAGAAATATAGCATCCAGGAAGGCAATACTTCTTCACATTATTGCTGGGTTCTAGTGCTCCAGTTTTGAGTCCACCATGGTAATGGCGTGTAAATTGTTTATTGAATATTGTTTATGTAAGTGCTTTTGGGGGCTCCATTGGATGCAAAGCTGGTTTGGGTGTTAGAGTTAGATCAGAACCTAAGAGTGCCTGCTGCTCTGACAGAAGCCCCAAGTTTGGTTCCCAGCACCCACATTAGAAGCTTGCAAACGTCTGGAATCCAATACCCTCTTCTGGCCTTTTCCAGTACTTGACACTCAAGTGCACATACCCACACACAGACAGACACTCATACCCTTTTTAATTAAAAATAAAATGTCTTAAACACTAGCTTAAAAAGATCTTATTTAATGATGGTCATAAGTGTTCAAGACCAGAATTCCTTGCAATGGTAGAGAGATGGTTACACTGAGGACAAGGACATATCAAGTTAGCCAGAGAAGACAGACGTGATAAAGAAGATGTGATACCAGAGAAGAAACTTCAAGATATCAAAGATATGACACTTTGAGATATACCACTGTAGTGTCAAATATCTTACTATCCCATAATAATCCACACAAAGCACCAACAAGAGATCCTTTGTGACTTGTTAACTCTCTGATTTAAGTGGATGTAAGGTTGAAGGTAGGGCTGGCTTTAAAGAGCGTTCTGATCTCAGCTCTACAGTCCAAGAAGTAAACTGGAGGACTCTGACAAACATCATCTCAGAACTGTTCAGAGGCACTCCTAATCATTGAAATGAGAAACCGCTACCAGATTAGCCCAAGAACAGTACAATGATTGAGTACATAGTTTGACAATCTATATGATGGGGATGGTTATAACGGCTACCTCATAAATTGCCTTTTTTTTTTTAACATAACAGAGCTATCCAGTTATGGAAAGACTTGGAAGAAGTTGAACACAGTGGTGCATGCCTGTAGTCCCAGCACTTGAGGAGTTAAGGCAAAAGGGTCCATTCAGGCCGGGTTGGGCTACACAGTAAGTCTGAGGGTCTGAGCTATATGAGACTCGGTCTCAGAAAAATAAAGAGACACAGAAGAAATGTGAAGTCTTATTGTTAGTGAAAGAAACCAGTCTGAAGAGGTCATCCAAATAGTGAGTATTTGAGAATATGACATTCTGGAAAAGCCAAAGTTACAGAGGCATAAAAAGATCATAGACCAGGGTTAGGTGTGAGGAAGAAGGAGATAGATGGAGCATGGGGGATTTTTGTGGCAAGGAAGCTATCCTGTATGATGCTGTGACGGTAAATATATGATAACATGCATGTCACAAAACTGAAGAGCGTGTTCTCTATGGACTTGAGTATATACTAGCATCAGGTGTTAACTGTAGCACATGTACTATAGTCCTGCAAGATGTTAGAAACAACACGTTTGTTTCCTGTGGCTGCTGTAACAAAAGCCCCACAGCGCGGGAGGTTTGAGGTTGGAAGTCAAGTGGCAGGCAAGGCCACATTCTCTCTGAAGAGGAAGGAAGGATTGGTGTCCCTCCTTACTTTGCATCTTCTCACGGTGTGCTTTCTCTCTGGGTCTTCAAGTCATCTTTCCTCTGTGTGTGCTTCCCTTTGTACCAAATTCTCCTTCTCTCTTTTTCAATGAGGATACCCTTGTATTAGAACAGGGTCTGTCTTAATCTCCTTACCTTAACTACATCTGCAAAGACTCTATTCCAAATAAGGACACATTTTGAGGTATTGGAGACTAGAACTTTTAACATTCTCTTTGTCTGTCTCTGTGTCTGTCTGTTGTAGCTAGAGTTTTCCTGCTTTGCCCACAGTCAGGACAAATCTTTGTCACCCGCCAGTCCCACAGCTGCTCAGACCCAACCAAGTAAACACAGAGACTTATATTGCTTACAAACTGTATGGCCGTGGCAGGCTTCTTGCTAACTGTTCTTTTATCTTAAATTAATCATTTCCATAAATCTATACCTTGCCACATGGCTGGTGGCTTACCGGCGTCTTCACATGCTGCTGGTCATGGCGGCAGCTGCAGTGTCTCTCCACCTCAGCCTTCCGCTTCCCAGAATTCTCCTCTCCTTGTCCCACCTACTTCCTGCCTGGCCACTGGCCAATCAGTGTTTCATTTATTGACCAATCAGAGCAATTTGACATACAGACCATCCCACAGCACTTCCCCTTTCTTTTTTTTAAAAGGAAGGTTTTAACTTTTACACATCTCCAAAGTCAGCTTGGTATATTTGGGAATTTGGGCGTAGCTTCTCTTACTACTTCCTGCTGGAGGGGGGCGCTGTATCTTATGGGGACACAAAGAAAATTTTAGGATCATGGAGTAGTCCGTGAGACCATATCGTCTGAGCCAGTTGCCTTGAAACAATTCTGGATGTTGGATCATCTGGGCCATGGTGTCATCGGAGACCTTTCAGGTGGTCTTGGCTGGTCAAACCTGATGTATCTTAATCTGGAACAAATCCATAGCCTCTGGCTTTCTGTGGAAACAAAAGCAGAGCCTCTTTTCCAAAGCAACATATCCTTACAGCCAAATTTTGAAGTCAAGGTACCTTTAAAATATACATTTTGGCATAACTCAACAGCTTTTGCAATCAAATGTTTTTCTTCAGTTACGAATATCAAAGAGAACATAATCCAGATTCTCTCTGTGGTAGCCATCTTTATGTGGCTTATTTTTTATATTACCTTGAGCCTATTGCTTTAAACTGCAGCCTTTTAAGCCTGAAACGGTGCTGTGGCTGCTGGCTCCGCCCACTTCAGCTTCCCAACATGGCGGTGGTACGTTTTCCGCCAGCTATGGGAGCCATCGTGGGTCTATGCTTTTACCCAAGCAGCGTGTAGCCCAAAAACCTCTTTTTTTGTTTTGTACTAGCAAAGGCTAAATCCACTATGCAGCTTAATGTGCCACTTGCAGAGGCCTCATTCCCGCCATACTGCAGATCAAGCTTGCATGCTAGGAACCCGCCAGTAGCTCAAACCGGCAGGCTGCCGCTCATTTGAGAGAGACAATTAGGAAGCTGTTTTTAGCTCCATTTTAGAATCTTTTCTCAGGTTTTAGGTAGAAACTCTTGCCAACACGTTGGGCGCCAGTTGTAGCTAGAGTTTTCCTGCTTTGCCCACAGTCAGGACAAATCTTTGTCACCCGCCAGTCCCACAGCTGCTCAGACCCAACCAAGTAAACACAGAGACTTATATTGCTTACAAACTGTATGGCCGTGGCAGGCTTCTTGCTAACTGTTCTTTTATCTTAAATTAATCATTTCCATAAATCTATACCTTGCCACATGGCTGGTGGCTTACCGGCGTCTTCACATGCTGCTGGTCATGGCGGCGGCTGCAGTGTCTCTCCACCTCAGCCTTCCGCTTCCCAGAATTCTCCTCTCCTTGTCCCACCTACTTCCTGCCTGGCCACTGGCCAATCAGTGTTTTATTTATTGACCAATCAGAGCAATTTGACATACAGACCGTCCCACAGCAGTCTGTCTGTCCGTCTCTCTCTCTCTCTCTCTCTCTCTCTCTCTCTCTCTCTCTCTCTCTCTCTCTGTGTGTGTGTGTGTGTGTGTGTGTGTGTGTTTGTGTGTGTGTGTGTGTGTTTCCTCTTGCTTCAGTGGTACAATTTAACCTAAATGTAGAAGAAAAGTGTAAGCAAAGAGAGAGGGGGGAGTGTAAAAAAAAAAAAAAAAAAACTCTGCTCTTTTTTTCTACTTATTCTATGCTCTGAGAAACAAAATTTATTGATCAAAAGTTTAAAGAGCAAAAAAAAAAAAAAAAAAAAAAAAAAGCCCACTATATCGTATAGAATAGATCTAGCAAGTGCTCCCTGGGGAGGCTGCCATTGGCCTCTTCAGTGGCCCTGAAGCATCAGGTTTTATTCTAAGACAGCTGAGGAAATGGCCCCCACATCCTGAGGACTTTCTCTATGCCTGTCCATTATTTGATTTCAGATGTTTTGGAAACTGATAGGGCATAACTCTCTACAAAGGCCCCATTCCCTAACAATTGAGTGCTAGGTTGGAAACTCACCTATTCGTGATCTTTTTTCTGCTTTAGTGAGTTTGTGCGTGTGTGCAGGCATGTATGTGTGAACACACACGCATGTCCAAGGTGGCTTGTGCATGCCACATATCTTAATCTATAAAAAAGCAGAATCAGATTCACTCTTTTAAAAGAGTTTCAGGAAATAAACACAGTAAGGCCATATGCCCATGGAGGAAAACAATAATGATCTTTTGAGTGTAAAACAGATTACTAGATTTCTTAGGGCTGAGGAGATAAACTGTTGGTATAATGCTTGCCACACAGGTGAGAGGACCTGAGTTCAGATCCTAATCTAGGGAGGGAGATGGAGAAGTCAGGCAGAGGCAGAAGGATCTCTGTGAGTTCCAGGCCAGCCATAGCTATGGGGGTGGGGCATACACAAAAAATCCTACCCCCTACCCCTTTATGAAGGGGAAGCTCAGGAGACCCTGAGGTGCTGGTGAGGTGTGGAGGAAAGGACTCGGGTCCCATCCTGCCTCTCACCTGGACTGTGAGCTCCGCAGAATCTTTAGGCAAGGAAAAGACAGTGTGTCCATGCTTTCTGAACCCTGCAGCACCCACTTACTCCTTAATCATAGAGCAGACCAGCCCTTTAAAAACCCAGTGTGAGAAACCGTATTGGAAAGACAAACACAGCCCTAGGTAAGAACATATCTGTCTTGACAAAGACTGTTCACTTGTTAACCAAAGCAGTCCCATTATAGTTTTTTTGGTTGTTTGGTTGTTTTTCGTTTTTTTTTAACAGCATGACAGTAATCGCTGTCCCACATTTAGATCTCCCTAAAGTTTGTCAGGAATCTCTGCCACATCCATGGATACCTCCTTTCGCCTGCCTTTCTCTCTCGTGACACTCAAGAGCTTCATTGTTGCTAAGCTCTCTCTGCCTGGACATTTCTTCACTCTACTAGCTGGGGGAGGAGAGAAAGTGAGGCATTACTATCGGGGGACATGTGTGCTGCTGCTGCCCGAAGAAGGGGGAATTACTTAAAATTCTACTCAGACATGGCTTCTCCTACACAGGAGTAGAGTGATGTGAGGGTGTCCTGCATTAAGACCAGCCAAGATCCATTTTCATAAGTGCACCCCTCTACTATACACCACACACACACACACACACACACACACACACACACACACACACACACGGTGCACAGATGTGTTTTCATTTTTCCACCAGATATCCACAGAACACAGTCCACAAAGACATTGGTCCACAGAGTTACATGAAAGAACACGCTTCTGTGGTCCCTTCTCCCCGCCCCCTCCCCTGTGCCCACAGGCACATACTCAGTCTATACCCAAATCCTAAGTTTTTCTATGGTTAGGAAAGAAAACTGGCATTCAAGTAAGTAATACAAGGTGGGGCGTAGGAGGGCAGAATTGGAGAAAGAACTGCGGGGCACCACAGCAGCCACGTGGGGTTGTTGACCTGTGCCGGCTGTCCCTGCAAACTGGTTCTTTCTGGTCTTCTCGGGACCCAGGGCTCCTTGTTCACTGTTCTCTGACACTTCCAAGACACAGGTGTAAGTATAGCACTGGGACTGCCAAGATGCCTGCTGAGATTTGGTAGGCAGGAGCACCAACCATCTCCGAGGGGGCTCTCCCACTACTGAAACCTTTCAAAGCTTACAGGCAGGCCTCTTTCTCCCAGGCCGGTCTGCTGCTGCTGTAGTTATTCAAGATGTGGTTTTATACAACCAAAGACTGTATTAGAGGAAGAAAGCAGAGTCCCCCTGTCTCACTGCATCAGCGTCCTGGGTCCACTGTCCCCTTGGCTGCTTCCTATACCTATGCTTGGTCAGGAGATGTTTTCAGAGGGCCTCACAGAGACCTCCGATCACTTTGATTTTTTATTCTAATAATTATAGGGAGTTCAGACTAGAAAATGTGTAAAATTGTAGGGGGCTTGGTAGGAAGAGGGTTTTTTATTTTCCTCTCCAAGACAGGGTCCTACTCTTTAGGCCAAACTGGATTTGAACTTACAGTCTTCTTGCCTCAGTCTCCCAAGTCCTGTGATTACTTGTGTGCTCCATCACATGTGGTCTGAGAAATACCTTTCTGGTTGGTGAAATGTGAAAAGAAAACCATGTTTCCTCCATGACTGGAAGGTATTGGGAACACTCTCGTCAGAGTGAAACAAAACAATTGAGATTTTAAAACCTCCAATAAAAACCCAAATTCAAGTTTCTAGAGATCCATAAACAGTTTAATACCTTAGAGGATGCAGAAAGTGAGAAAAAATCCAAACATCACATGGTTTTGTTTTTGTTAGCTGAGATTTTATTTTTTTTTTTTTATGAATTATACAAGTGGTGGGGGCAAAAAACTTTTATGCCAATTTATTTCAGGTGTTTTTTTCCCCTGAACTCATTTTCAAACAAAGCTGCCATCCTGTGACGGCCCTGGGTTTTCCCACCCCAATTTTCTTGCGCAGGACAAGTAGCTCATCTCATCTACATAGAAGGCACTGGAAAATATTTTTGTGATCTGAGTGCAGCCCGAGCGCCTAGGAATCCAGAGGAAGTGGAGGCCTCCTGCTTCACAGGAAACCATCTTCCAGCAGGCCTTAAATGCCAGATTCCAGGCTAGTTTAACTAACCACTGACAGCTCTGTAAACAAAGCGAGGACAGGAGCCCGCTTCCCCTTTCCTGGGAGTCATTTTGGGTTTGGGGGCTGTGGGGGAATTCTGGAACATTTGACTGCATCCTGCAGATACCCAGGGGAAGACGGCTCGGCATTTGCAGAGCTGGAAATTCTTCCCAGAACCAAAACCGTCTCGGAGGAGGTAGGAAAGGGTAAAAAGGTTGGATTACATCTGGAGAGAGCCGGGATTTTTGAGCTCCGAAGACGGCTTGATCACAATTTAGCTGCCTTCTAAACTGCTGCTTCCTGGAGATACTTTTTTCTCCTATGATTTCTGCAGACATTTAAAACAAATCCCGACGCTAACACTTTCAGAATCTGCAAATGATGCCTGCTCTCCACATCTTTCCTTCCTTGCCAGTTTGCTTTTCCTTGTTCATTCCCCTCCTGCTTTTCTCTTTGTTCATTTTTTATGCAAGTGTTGTCTGGGGTTCAGCAACTGACAAAGGACAAGACCATCCAGTAGTTCTGAAGTCGCTCTGTCAATATTTCTGTCTCCCGAGAGTACTTCTTACCTTCTAAATGTAATCCTGGGCTCTTTCTTATCTTTAATAGTTTAAGAATGAGAATTGACCACTGGCGGCTTTATCAGTATTCCATGATATTTTTTTCTTAAAAATCAAGAAAAGATGAAGGGGCAAAAATGGGAAGGGCTAATACAGGGGCTCATGACTCCTTGGTGATCCTGACTCCGCCTCTTTCCTCGTAGATCCAGATACTGTCTGGGCTCCCTAAACTTGCAAACCTCACGATGGACGATTTTGAGCGTCGCAGAGAACTCAGGAGGCAAAAGAGGGAGGAGATGCGGCTGGAAGCAGAGAGGTAAGGTCCACATTGATAGACATTATCAGCAATGGTGGTTTCCAGTCACAGTGGCTCTTCCCTCTAAAGGGCCAAATGTGGCCATATTGTACATCAAATGATTTGTTAAAAATAGTTATGGATGTAAAAGCAGTTTTCTGTTAAAAGTCTAAATTTTGCATTCGCAAAAGAGAAAATAAACAATTTTCAAGAAAAAAAAAATGAGATTAGAGAAGAATCAAATAATTGCATTTTCACCCAGGCTGTGCATTGCAGAATTTGTAATGGTAAAAGGCAATGCATGGGCAAAGGCTTAAAACCACTAGTAATACTGAAATAATAATAATAATAATAATAATAATAATAATAATAATAATAATAAAATCTGAATATTGACTATTGGAAGCAGTCTAGCAAGCCCCAGGTGAGTCTTATTTCAGATTTTATTCTTATTAGAAAAAGCATCTGTGCCTGGTCATCTGCATCAGAAAGGCTACTACTGATGGTCTGAGTTACTGGAGAGGGTGCCATTGGAAGCTGTTGTAATATATAAGGTCTTTGAGGTGGTGACCTGGAGGGCAGATTAGAAAAATTAAGCATTGACATGTGACACACAGGGTGGAGATGTGTGTCTTAACATCCAGGCCTCAGACCAAAGGACAGTGGCATCTAACGTGCCTTTGATCAAATGTTCAAGGAAAGCAGACCAAGCATTCACAGGAAGAAAACTGTTGCATGGTTTTGCATGCCAGTAACTCCAGTGCACAGATGCAAAGCATGTCCCCCTTACAACCTTGTAGTACAACACTGAAAACCTAAACCTGTAACAGAAAGTACCCTGGGCTCATGCTCTTCTATCCTACTGCCCTGTATGAAGAATCCCAAAGAAAGTGGAAAATCTGGCCTTGGATGAACTTAGCTATTCATGGGAATGTATGTCTGTGAATATACTCATTGCACTGTGGACTGGGGGCACATCGTGGCTCTGCCACTTAGCCACATTGCTCTGAGCAAGTGACCTCCAAGTCACAGCTGTCTTACATACAATCAGCATAATAGCCACACAGCTTCTGTGGTTGTTGTGAAGATTGTTGAGCTTTATGAATGGCCTCACCCCATAGCTGACATGTAGTATGCCCAGCTAGTCAGCTGCCATTATTGTTATTAATGGTATTCTTAACCATCACCACTAGTTAAGTAATAACCAGCAGCTACATAACTGGAACTAAATATCAATGCCAAGAGAAGGAAAGACCATTGTCATCCTGAGATGAAACTAGTCACAGAATACTTTGGCAGGGAGTGGTACCCTGTGGAAGAAGCAAAGATGGCGATGAGAAAAATGGAAGCTATCCAAATCAGGAGAGGGAGTGTGAGAAAAGGAGGAAGGGGAGATGGGGGCAAGTGTCCACCATGCAAGATGTATCTATCCAAATTAAAAGTAATAGTTAATATGTAAAATTTTAAAACACACAAAACTAAGGAAATAGCCAAAGGACCCGTGGTTGCCAGGAGCTGGAGAGGAGAGAGGGAGGAATGCGTAGATGGAACATGCCATTTCAGACCAGCAAAACCATCTGTGAGATGCTGTGGTGGCAGGTGCGTGCTGTTGTGCTTGAACTTAATGCAAATTGTGGGGTCAGGGTGAAATGACATATGAATTTATATATAGCCATCGTCATCCACCGTGACAAGTATAACACTGTGTGTGGGATGTAGATAATGGTCGAGGCTGTGCATGGGGAGGGGATAAAGGGAATATGGGAACTCTGTCATTTCCACATAACTTTTCTGTGAACCTAAAATTACCATGAGAAATGCAGTTTATCAATAGAAAAAAAAAGAGGCGGGCAGAGGAGGCTGATTAGGTGAGAAAATGAGACACATGAAGCTCACAGGGGAAAGGATCTGCTGCAGGGAGGCTCTGGAGGGCTTGAGAGAAAGGTCTGAGGCATCTTGGGACCTTAACAAGGGAGCTGTGTGGGAGGCGAGTGTGGTGATAAAAGTCGGATACAGAGGACTGAGATACAGAGACGCCGATACCAGGAGAGTTGGTATCAAGCATTGGGTCATGAGAGCCAGAATCAGAGCAGTGACTGGGGAAGGAAGAGATCCCGTGTGATAATTAGCAAACTTGTCAGGAGAGGAGAAAATCCGAAGACTCTAAGTCCTAGATTTTGAATGGCAGTATAGTGACTTAGCCTGAAATAGAGTGGTTCCAAGAGTCAGGGCTACGGACGCATTCATCCGTTCCCAACACATTTTTATCAGGCATCGCCAAGAAAAGTCTCTGCCTTGTCCCCAGTGGGGAAAGGTGAGAAGACTCCATTCTTGGTGGTCATGGGACTAGTGTCAAATTTCAGGTAGAAACCACATCAACATGGGGATTTTCTCCAGATGTTTGAAGATAGGAATTTGGAATTTTATTTAGAAAGGAAGAGAAACTCTTATAAGAAAGGTCCATTGGGGGCAAACCCACTGTTGTGGCAATATAAAGGGTGAAGTCATATCCCCCCAAAAGCCAATATTAAAGAGTAAGAGGTCATAAGGGCATAATGGAAACTATCACAGGAAGCTAATTAGCAGAGAGATGGAGGAAGCCCAGGGATGGATTAGACCTGAAATTGAGTGGACATTAGAGGTGTGTGAGCACCATCCAGACAGGGGGAGCACACCTCTTACTCTGTCTAATGCAGTGCTAGCTGGCCTTGGTTTCTACTGGGCTCTCTCTTTACCCAGCAAATGTCTGTTGAGAACCAATCAGGTTGCAGTGTCTGAGCAGAGATGGGAGAAAAGATGGTGATCAGAAGACAGACACTTCTGTATCTCAAAGGATTGTAGGAAACAAGAGGACGGAGAATAGGGGAGCAGCGGAGCAGCCTGAGGAAAGCTGGGGCTGGAAGCACTCGGGAAAGAGTGGAGTAAGCGTGGCTTTACGTGGAGCTCTTCCGTTTCTTTGCTAACCACCTCATTGGGCGGTTAGGGAACCGATGGGAATGAGAGGAGTTGCTCACAGTGGTTTGAGCCATACTGTGATTTAGAGTGAATACGCCTAATTTCCTTACTGCCGGGACACTACTTAAGCATTGACCACACAGCTGCTTGAGTCCTTCTTTCCAGGGTGGTGGTGATGCTGTGTGAACAAGGATTTAATCTTCTGTTAATGTCAGCTGTAAAAACCCCACGCACCAAAGCTTAATTAGGTTCCTTAATAACCTAGAACAAATGTATACAAATTCATCCAAATATTGTTTAGCTAACATTTCTGTCTGTATTTCTGCTTGTGTTTAACTACGGCCTTATATTTGTACCGAATCTCCCTGTCTGTGTTTCAAAGTGTACTATGTAGTTCAGCTATGCTGGAATTAGGTAGACCCCTTCAGCATTTGGTAAAAACTGGTCAGTTATAGCAGTAGTGAAAGTTGGGCTTTATGGTGCAGCCAGCTTTCAATGCAAGTGCAGGGTGTGTCCAGGAAACAGATGGTCAAGCCAGGAATCAAGGGCTATCCAAAATCACAGTTCAGATCTGAGGACAAAGGGCATATGAGACCCTGGACAAGTCCCTCTTCCTTTGACTCTAGACCTTGGCTTCCTCTTGTCACAGCACTGGGTGTTTTCCCAGGGGAATTAGGGTTTACTTCCTTTGGCTTTTGCTATTGTCTACTGTATGCAATAGGTCATATATTGTTTGATTTGAAATCAAACAAATAATATGAAATTATACATTTTTTCAAAGTAATTCTAAAGCCCTGCATGATTCACCTAGGGCCAGGCTGGAAAAGACTTAACTTTCCATTGGATATGGGGAACAAGAAGAAGTCATCCCAGATTGAACGGTGGTAGAGTGACTTACCCTAAAATAGAGTGGTTCCAAGAGTCAGAGCTACAGATGCATCCACCCGTTCCCAACACATTTTTATCAGACATCTCTTCTGTTTCGGGCTCTACTTGGGGTACTGAGGGGAGGATGGAACAGAAGAGTGCAAAATTAGGAAGAACATGGGGCATGCTTTTCAACCTATATAAAACTAAGCGATGACCAGAAAACTGTTTTCGTCACCCCAAACATAATATGTACCCTCATACTGGTTTGTTCACTAAAAATAACATATGATCTTTGTATATCTCACCCCTGAACTCCCTTACAGAAAGTAACATAGCAGAACAACAACAACAACAAAGAATCTATTGGTTCTCCTTACCCACTAAGACTTGGCAAATAAAATATCTTGTTTTAGTTTGGTCTTACTGACTTTGATTAGAAGATATAATTCTGATTTTCCATGATAAATAATTAAAAACTTGTATTCTCATTGAGTGTCACAACCACAAATTAAACTAAGCCAGATTCCTAAGCATTTCGTTCCTCAGGAAAGAGTTTTTAAATGATCATTTTACAAGCCAGCAGCGAGGCTAGAGGGACCGCTAAGCATTTGCTGATTGATTGTAAAGACCGGAGCTTCCGGCACCCATGTCAAGCAGGTTACCAAAGCCTCTCCAAGGGATCTGACACCATCTTCTGGCCTCTGTGGCACCCATACATATTTGTGAACAAAGCCTCACACAGACATATGCACACAGATGTACACACATAAATAAAATAAAATTTAAATAAATGTAAATCTAACTCTAAACTGAATTTATCCAAAGCTCTCTTCACTTTGTCACACCTGGGACTCTAGGGAGCTTTTTTTTTTTTTTGCTGGTGATCCTTGTTTTTCACTTGGCTTTCTCACTCTAACTTTTTGTGATGATGCCTTTAGATTTGCTAAAAGGAGACACAGCATTCAATATATAGGCCTGTAATCTGAGATACCTTTATGAACATTATGAGTTCAAGGCCAGTGTGGGCAACTTAGTAAGATCCTGTTTCAAAATAAAAGTAAAGAGAGGACTGGGTATGTTCCTCATAGTAGAGTACTTGACCAGCATACTCTAGGCTCTAGGTTCAAGACCCAGTACCACAAAAATAGATAGGTGGATGGATGGATGATAGATAGATAGATGATAGATAGATAGATAGATAGATAGATAGATAGATAGATAGATAGATAGATGGATGAAATGTTATAATAAATACACATATACATATACAGAGAGTACCTATAAAGTGTAAAAATTCGCAATTGTAGAGACCAACAGTCATCTGCAGGGGTAGTAGTGTGCCAGGGGTCATGAAGCTCATATCTGAGGTGGAGTAGAGAACTCTTAACCAAAACAGAAGAAAGACTTTTCAGTTGGCAGAAAGGAATCTGTGGATCATCAGAGGAAAATTCTTAATGTATTGTTTCTAAGCAAAAGACATCATTTGTACACATTTCATATTCAATTACTTTTTTTTTATTATCAATTACCTATTTGAACAAATGAATGAGTAAATCAGTCAGAATTCACTTTTGCTGCTTTTACTCTCCACTAGCCTGACGGGAATAAAGCTACCCAGCTCCATTCTGCTCTTTCCGGGTTTTACTTCACACACCCCAGTTCTGCCGGCGACTCTGGCTTTCTAGGGGTGCCTCCTTGTATCTTCACACAGCTAATGCCACCTGCTTCTGCGTCACTTTCTCTTCGTCCCCCTGGATTCTCTGTGCTGATTGTGGATGTGCAGACATTTATGTCACGGAGGAATGAGTACCATCAGGGAAGGAGCTATACATTTTCAGAGGCCACTCTTTCCTACTCAAGTACAGAGAAGCTCTGGGCCTTTAAAATGTACCCAGTAAATATGGACCAATGAAAACACATGAGCAGGCACAGCTGAAAGGCAGAGGTAGATATAAATACAGATATATGTTGCACGAATCCTAATTGGTCTTATAATAAAAACCCAGAGCCAGATATCGGGGTAAATGCTGAAAGATCAGAGGAACAAACCACCTCACCAACTCCTAAGTGGAAAAGAGACTGAGCTCCTGTCTCTTCCCGCCTTATATTCCTTCTCTCTGCTCAGCCATATCACTTCCTGTCTCAACTTCCCTAGTGCTGGAATTAAAGGTGTACGTGTCTCCCAAGTACTGGGAGCAAAGGCATGAGATCCCAAGTGCTAGAACTAAAGGTGTGTGCCACCACTGCCTGGCCTCTATGACTAACTAGTGGCTGGCTTTGCCCTCTGATTTTCAGGCAAGCTTTATTTGTTAGCGCATAGCCAAAATACCATCACAGATATATAGATAAATATGTATGCTCTGTATAAATGAAAGAACGCCAAGAGGCATCGTGATCGAAGATGGCAAGCTTAAGCAGCTATGGTCATGGGCTTTGACATTAGGTCCCGTGGTGCCAATCCCGGGCCTGTCCCTTATTGGCTGCCCACTCTTAAGATGAACAATCTTTCAAATTTTTCTGCTCGTCCCCGTGTAAAATGAGGACATTGAAAGTATCCACTTCATAGATTTTTATTGTATGAGAAAAGATAATAATATGAAAGCATTTACACAATGCTTACCATTTTACATCAATAGAGATCACTATTAACTTGATTCTCTGAAACACACACACATAAAAAAACAAAATTAAAACTATGATTGTCTTTTTAATTGTTATCTTTTTACATCTCAGAGAATGCAAGCACCCTCCTAGGAAGCCAGAGTTTGCTCTTGTGTGATAACTGTGCGCGAGTGTGATGGGTGACAGGGTCCCATCAGATGGAAGAGTTAGCGAGTTCAAACTGAGCTCTTCTTTCACGTACAGAGGACAGGGTTCTGAGCTTTAATGTATCCCGAGAAACAACCTGCCGTGATACTTTTATCTGTGCGGAGATCTTTGGTGGCCTCACTCGTCTGTGTCTGGCCTCCTTTCCTCCAAGCAGAGGGCAATGCTCTCACTGTTCAAGTCATGAACTCACTACATTCCCGGCATACGCTTTCCACACCCAGCGCCAGCGCCTCTCTCCATCAGAAGAAAGGCCTTCATTGTAGAATTGTTATCAGATTCCAAGGCTCAGAGACATAAATAAAGGGAAGGAAAACACACTGGCTGTTTTCATCATTCATACATTTTTATGGGCTTCTGAAATATCCCGATGATTAGACATTTGAAAGTAAATATTTTTACTGCTCTAGAAAAACAAGCAATTTTTAAAAATCCATTTGATCCACAAAAATCCCCTTCTAGAACGGATCATTGACATTTTTTTCCCATGATTTAATACCAAGGCCAATCGACAATTAAACTACAGACAAGTACACATAAAAACACTTATTCAGAATGTTTAGATCATGACCTTGAGTCTCAAGTACAAGTCTTTTAAAATACATTTTAAAATGTCTGAACAGAACATTATTTTCCATTAGGAAGTTAAACGAAACATTCTTTGGAAACTGTATAAATCATTAACATAGTTACATTTGCCCAAAAATGTTCTCTTAGAAGACTGATTACTCCAGAAAGAAGCGGGGGAGGGGAGGCTAGCCTTTGGTATCAAATTTTGTTTCTGTATTTTAAATCAAAGTTCTTTCAGTAATTAGATTGAAAGCTATTTTTAAAACATTTCTGTAGAGTTTTATGCATGTTTTCTGATTTATTTTTATTTATGTGGTGTGTCCGTGTGTGTATGACACACATGTGTGTTGAGGGAGAGGAGTGCCCTCAGAGGCCAGAAGAGGATGTTGGATCCCCTAGAGCTGGAGTTATAAGAGCTTGTGAGCCACCCAACTAGGTTCCTTGGAAGAAAACAGAGGTGCTCTTGAAAGACCGGAAGTTGAGCCATCTTAACGGCTGAGGCGTCTCTCCAGTCTCCTTTTATGAATATTGTTTAGTTTTAGTCCAACCTGAGTGTAGGGAAATGGGCAAAAAGGATAATTTCCAGTTGCGGTTTGAGTGCAAACTCTCTCCTCCAGGCTCGTGCACTTGAACACTTAGTCTCTGGCTGGCGGAGCTGTTTGGAAACGTTGTAGAACCGTTTGGACATGGAGCCTAGCTGGCGGAAGCAGAGACAGAGCAGGGCTTGAGCGTGACAGACCAGCTCCACCTCTCTCTGCTTTCTGACCCCATGAGATGAGCAGGCAGGCTCACACTCCCACTACAACAGATAGGAGCTGGGTCCACTGCCTCGCCTTTCCAACCACAATGGCTCAAATTCCCTAAACCATGAGCCGGAATAAACCCTCTTCTCTTATGTTGCTTTGGCCGGACACTCTATTTGTACCTAGCCACAAACGAATGAAGTTAACATGCTCATGCCGAATTCCTGTCTTTCATTCCCCTCCCCTTTTTATAGATTGACAGCACCTTTACTCCTGGCATTTCCTAAGTCATGTGACCTGTCTAAACCAATCGGTACTAACCTAGTAATTCCTCTGGTCCCAAGAGTACCCTACACTGTAGGTAGCTCAGCGAAGCATCAGAAAGTGAGGCTTTACCTAAGCAGCACGTGTTAAGCTGTAATACCAGAACTCTTGGTATAAAGGAATTGAAATTCTTAAGAGCCCGACACGCTGGTCCATAACTTGATTCTCATCGGGGGGAAAAAAAAATCTGGCATGTCAGCTAGCCAAAAAGTCTTTAAACACTGGTGAATTTTTCTCTATGGCTTCTATATATGATGCTTGTGAGGAACCAGGCCTGGATCATCTGGGGAAAGACAGAATGGAGTGATGTTTGGGTATTCGGGCGCTAAAGTCCAACAGACCTGATAGCTACTACTATTTATCTTAAAAAACTAGGTCAATGTCTCTTGCTCTTCTGTCTTTAACAATAAGTGAGAATAATAAAATCTCTCTCAGTCATGACAGGTTTATTTATCCATGTAGAGAAATCAACGCGATGACAGACATAGATGTCCAGTGTTACTAAAATTACATTGATGCTTTGATAACGAAGTAAAGTTTTTCGGAATTTGAATATTGTGGCTTTGCTCACCGCATCCTCCCAGCAAAACTTCCTCCCTTCAGTGAGCTTGGTGTCCACTAAGATGTGTCTACGGGGGTGGGAAGAGCTAAGCCTTTTGGCTGTCCATGTCTAAGCTTGCTGTACGAGAATTGCAAAGTCATGTGTTGTAGTTGTGGTTAATTCTCAAATGCTTTCATGACACGTGCTTTATTTTCAGTATAATGTCTATCACATTGTTCAGAAAGTCACTTTAAAAACTCAGCTCAGCAAAAAAATTGTTCTTAAGCGGAAATAAGCACCAGCCAAAAATTTCATTTACTTTTTGGAAAAAGGAAACTGTCATTTGTTTACAATCAATCATGTGCCAGGTTCTGGATCACAGACCTCGGCTACATTGTCTTCAGTAATTGTCAAAGCAACCCTAGACTTCGGGCAGTGTTCTCTGGATCTGAAAGTTCAAATAGCATTTCCACTTCATTCATCAGGGGATGCAGTTCTGCCTGCCCACCCCAAAGTTTAGAACCTTCCTCTATAACAAATGTGGCAGTGGATATTTTCATGTTTTGAAAGGTTATCGTAGCTAAAGGTCCATCACCGCTCCATCTTTGCCAAATAACTTCACACAATGGAGAAATCATTCAAGACACTTGTGTGTTGACAGGCTGAATGAACTGTTCTTCATGGTCCCTTGGATAAGCTGCTTAACTGTGTAGACTCAGTCATTGTCCTCCTTGCCCTAAAACAAAAACAAAAACAAAAATAAAAAACCTCCTATGTGATTACCATGTCATAGAAATGGAGATAGAGAAGGTAAGTTTTCTTCCCCCAGCTAACCAAGGCTGTTGACTGTCTTAGAATGCCACTGATTTTTTTTTTTTTTTTTTTTGACTGTGTTCAGAACAGAGACTCTGTCACATCACTCACAAAAGTATCAGGCGATCCTTGGCCTTGTGGACCATCTACTACAGTGGAATGTTACAATTTCATTAGGGGGCCACAGATTACTTGGAGATTCTGACAAATACTATGGACCCTGCTCCAAGAGAAATGCCTATCTGTACCCACAAATCATGGCTGCCTACTTTTCATGGTACTGTGGAACTCTGTCCACAGACCTCCTGGCCCTATCAAGTCAATACCAAGAATCTATGATCTTGGGAATTTGGGCAAAACTTCATTTTACATTTGAAAACTTGAGTTTAAGGAGACTGGGTCCCTCAAGATCTCACCTGTCTACGCTGTGGCAGAGCCTGATGACAGGATGGATGGCTGATGGCACCTTGATTTTTCTGTCTGTAAGAGGCTGTTGTTCAGGAAAATGGGGCGTACTTTGGGGAAGAATTTACACTAATTTATTTCATATAGCCTTTTTTACATTTAAAAACAACTTACAGATAATATTTCTAAATAAAATTATATTAGGTCATATTATAATGAGCAAAGAAATTAAGGTTAAATAGGTGCTGGATCAATGGCTCAATGGTTAAGAGCTCTTGGTCCAGTTCCCAGCATGTACATCAGGTGGCCCTCAGCCACCCAAAACTCCAGTTCCAGGGGCTCTGACGCCCTCTTCTGGCCACCAAGGCATTGCACACATATGGTGTTCATATAGACAAGACAACACACACACACACAAATACATAAATGCGTAATTCTGTTAAGGTAAGAGGATAGGCCAAATGGGAGCAGCCAGCTGCTAGAAATCGAGAATCAAGCCTGAGTGATGAAGAGGGAAAAGAAACAGGGTTTGCAGTTGGAACTCTCTTTTCACCGATTTTCAAGTCTGTTGCTTGGCGTGATTTCTTTAAACAGTCCTCCATTACAGAACTAAGTTGCCAGAGTGCTCTGTCCTTACCCATTTCACAGCAACAAGTCAAACCCTCCAAGGGGCTTGTTTCTCTAAATATGTAAAAGGTAAGAGCTACTTAGATTCCTCACCAGTAAATTTATCTTTCACCTCTGTTGGAGGAGGGCAGAGCTAATGTGGGGCAGAAACAGACACCATCCAGAGAGTAGGAATATAATTACTTGGACTCAGGTTCAAATCCTGGCAAGGTTACCAAGTTGAAGTCCACTCATCCTCCATGACCCCATGTTATCACCTGGAAAACAGCTTCCTAATAGTCTTCTCCCACAGTGTCATGGAGGTAACAATGCCCCTGACATAGAGTACACAGTCAGCACTTACTCTTACTGTTTTCTCCATAGACTAAATTAATATCTTTCAAGAAACTGGGCCGATTGACAGTTGCCCTCCGGGGTATCACTGAACTGGGCATTGTCCCTGTGTTGTTAACCTAGTATCTAATTGCTACTTGGTTCAAGTCTGTTTTAGCCTGCTTGAAAGGAGCTAGAGAACCATGTATGTGAAAGAAAATGTACCTTTTTATTAAGAGTCTTTACATTGTTCAGTGGTTTGATGTTAAGGCAATAGTTAAAAAAAATAGTGTAGTCCCTAACACATTAGGCTTTATCTCCAATAAATGAATCTTTGTTTATTTTCATGTATTTTCTTTATATGTTTCAAATAAATTTTGCCTTACAAAATCATAATTTGCTTTTTCACATTATATAATCTGTGGCTTCAATACTATCAAAGCAACAATTAGAAATTTCTCAGCAGCAACTATATATATTATATATATATCTACATACGTGTATATATACTATACTAATAAAGTTATGTGTCTGATTTTTACAATTAATTTTGAATCATTTTATTCCAAGTAACTCTTTTTACCTATTTTAATGATGAAAAAGTTGACATATCCAAAATAATAGGATATAATAGAGATGGAGGGGTTCTAACTCATCGTAATGCACACCCCTGGGACTTCATAACTTCACTTTAGAGTCAGAACATTTGCTATGCCACTGAACCCCCTGAAGAAGGCTCCTCTCCAATGCCTTCTTTTGACTGTTCTCCCCAGAGTCCTGAATAATCCATCAAGTTAAAGCAACCTTCTGAATGAGGTCACTTGACTTAAGTGATGGCTTTGAGAGCCTTGTTGTGAGGCATTCAAAAAGATTGCCTGGAGGCTCCCAGGTAAAGATGTTAATGACTGTCCACTTGCCTGAGAGGGCTTGGAGATATGCCTTTCTGAATGCATAGAAGTAAGGGATTCACGTGTTATCTCCAGCTAGGAACGTAAGGTAAGCATGCAGTCCTGTGAACAGAAAATTTTCATCCAAAGGCAGAAAAAAAATGTAACAAAGAGTATCAAGATCTTTTTTTCCTCCTTTTTTTTTTTTTTTTTTTTTTTTTTGTCTATCAAGTTCTTTTATCAAGTCTATTACTTTGAATTTTCTCACTGACCAGTACATCTGAGAGATTCTCATTGGTGACTGTCATTTGGCCAAATGGACGGAGCAGGCAAGAATGATTGTAGAATATTCTAGAATGTTCATTAGGGGAACTCTCACTCAATTGCTTGGGAATGTTCTAGGAGGTTCTTGACCTTATCATCTCTGAGGTCCAGAACAGTGCTGCAAGACAATACCCTGGGGCTTGAAACCCTGGTGAGCTGGAAGGATGCAGCTGTAGAAGTGGGTTCCCATTCATCTGGGAAGAAGGTGAAAGAGCCCTAAGCGTGCTTTGTGAGTAACATCAGAGCCCGGCTCTGGCTGCCTGTGCCATGAACAGTGTTCTTTGGCAGTCTTAGAGACGTGCTTTAGCTTGTCATAACTCTGCATTAATTCCGACACCTCTGGTTTTGAGTTCTTAATTATTTATAGCAGGACTGTAGGAAAGTGTGACTTGGAACTATATGTAAATAAAGGATTTGATTAACATGTGAAATATGTAAGCTACATTCCAAGGCTTTGTTTTTAAACATCTGAGAGCACAGCCTTGTAAATGTTTTAAAAAGCCCCTAGAAACACTCACTTTTATTGAAAAGCTGTCATCCTGATCAGAAGTCGATTTTTCCCTTGCTCATTTCTTTCAACACACAACTGTTTCTATGTTAGTCTGACGAAAGTTACCAGATATGCTTGCATATTTTTCAAGGCAGTATTTCCGTTAACATGTCTCATCATTTATTCTGGCCTCTTCCTCCAGATAGTCTAGATTAGTGAGGTCTCTGATATTACATTGAAGGTTAGAACTGAATAACTAGTTTAGATCACAGGAGTCTCATTTCCATCTCAGCACCGCCTTACCTTACATACAGTTCCTTTGTTGGAATAAAAATCTTGGTAAAGTACACACCAGTCACTATAAATAGCACCGTAAGCCTGTGCATTTGGGAGAGTCTCCAGAGCGTACATTTTAAACCCACATTGTTTAGAATAGGAAATTTTTCTGGTGTTCATATTTTCCATTGTGGGTGACATGGATTGTCCCATGTCACATATCTTCCCTGGCTCCCATCTTCCTGTGCCACTAAGGAATCCAATTAGTGGATTCTAGAAGATCGCTCAATATGTACTTCAGATTTTTCCATGGGTGCCTTGGGAATTTCACGTACATCTTGGGGCTCTGCAAATGACACCTCTGAGAACTCACAGAACAGAATCTGCAGCTGCTAACAAAGGAGGCCTTTCTTTTTAGAGATGGAAGCTCACTGGTGGGCCTGCTGGGAATACCCACAGTCAACTCCATCTTAGATTCCCACGGCAAACCTGTGCCGTTGGTGGGTCTTTCTGGGGAACTCAGGAGACTAATATGGGAACTAACCGAGCAGGAAATGGGTGAGCACACAGGCGGCACGGGATGACAGGTTATCAAGCTGGTTCCAAGACCAGGGGCATCATCAGGTCTAATTACACAGCACCTTTCCCAAGGCGCTATTGGCAGCTCCAGCAAATATGAACCTCTGCCCACTCCTTCCTTGAACGGTTCCTCTGTTTCTATAATCAAAGCCGTTGTGTAAACCTTTATTTTTTTAAGTGGAGGCCTCACTTGGGGAGATGTAATGTTTCCTCTCTATTCCTCTTTCCTTGACAAATAAGAAAAGGACTACTGTTGAGGGGACTCAGCTTTGTTGGTTTTTAATGATGATATAGACAGAGTTGACATAAGCTTTTAATAGCCTTCAGCCCTCCTGTCTTACCATGAAAGCTAGCCATACCAATTAAATGTATTTCCTCTGAGCCAGTATCTGCATGGTATACCCTGGCTGCTCGGGAACTGTCATCACTACAGCTGCTCGGTGGCTCCTGAACTGAACAGAATGGAGATTTTGTAAAATTAAAGACTGCAGCATGGTGGAAATTCCCAAATCTTAAGCACCCCACATCATAGGCAGCTAGATAACAATGGCATCATTGCAGCACTATGGCAGAGCTGGACTGGGGGTGTAAGGGGCCAGTTTCCCTGAGAACTGTCTCAGGACTACTGATAAAGACTGATTCTGGTGTTCTACTGCTTATCGGGTCAGAAATGAACAAACTCAAGCTAGCAATCTCTGAGAAGGGGCTGGAGGTCCAAAACATTGGGCACAGACTTAGGAAGCAATAGACCAAAGAGCGGCCAGGAGCTGTGTAGGCCTCTTAGCCTACATGTTCTCCATGTTCTCCAACTCTTACTAAAGAAGGTGACTTTTAGTCACCATGCATAAAATTCCAGCTCCAAGGGATCAGACGCCCTCTTCTGGCCTCTGTAAGTAGCTGCACCCACATATATGCACATACCCACACACAGACATACATGCATACACATAACTAAAATGTGTTGTTTTATGTATATGAAGTATATGAAAATAACCTTTAGGTCAAGAATGACACAAAAGAGAGTAGATATAGCTTTAGAAGACCTGAGCTTTCTCATTTACACAATTAACATCTTTTGGGTAGCTGATGATGTGGAAAAATACCACCTAAGGTATAAATGGTACCATATGACCCAGCTGTTTCTCCTCAGAGCTTATACACAGAGAACTTCATACCCTCCCATAGACATCATGGAACCCATGTTCATTGCTACTTTATTTCCTACAGCAAAGAATTATAATAAACCTAATTGTCCATCAAAAGATGAATGGATAATAAAAATTATATATACAATGCAATACTATCCAGCTCTAAAGAAAAATGAAATCACAAAACTTACAGGAAATGGATTGAATTAGAATGTTATAGAGGTCACACAATCTCAGGGGAAAAAAATATAGGTTCCCCCTCATGTGTGGAATCTAGTCAATAATATACATCCATATGTAAACAAATGACACATGGGTGTAGAATAACATGAAGAAAGGATAACAAGAAAGACTAAATATTGGGGATGAGGAAGGACTGAATACAGGTAATGGAGATGAGTTATGAAAGATGATATAAAGCTAATTTCTCCCTCTCTATTTTTTTGGTTCTAACTGTCATAGATTTTTTATTTTCAGTGGTGGGTAAGTGTATAAAAATATATTTGCTAAAGAAAGTGTGAAATCCAATGTAAGACTCCTCCACTTCCATTCTGAATGGCTGCTATAACCATATATAATTTCCCTGAATTATGTTGTTTTGGAGTCTAGTTAATTGCAACATGTGGGGTTGTTTTTGTTTTGTTTTACATTTTTTTAATAAGAGGTTTTTTAGTTGTTTTGGTGTTTTGTTTTGTGTTAAGTGTGAAGGGTGATACAGGCAGACCTGCATTGTGCTGAAGAGGCTCGGTGATTCACTTCCATCAGATTCCTTTCTGTTTAACTGTGTTCTGGAGAGCTGCAGATTGTGTTCTGGTCGTATACTGTGTTTAAAGGAAACTAGAACTTCTCAGCCTGTTTTCTTCATCCATCTCACGGGCCTTCAGGCATTCCAGGTTGGGAGCAGAGAAAATGCTATCAAATGTCACTGCCCCTGGAGCTCATTACTTCTCCAAAGAGCTTAGGACCCAAAAGTCATTTTGTCTTCCCTTCCCTGGAGTTTGGAATGGAGGAGCAAATTAAAGAGCCTTGAAACAGCGAGGGCTATAGTGGTGCTCTTCGCAGTTATCCGTCTAGCTTGGCGTCTGAGCAGCCAGCAGCAGAGAGGAGGGCTTCGTGCCTGTCCCTACCACCAACCTCCTGCCCCGGCCTCTCTGCAAATTCTCCGTCACCTTGTGGGTTCAGACAGACACAGAGGGACTGATTTCTCTCCTTGGGCCTCACGTAACACTTTTAACTCATGGGAATTGTTACTGACAATTTTGTATTCGTTAGGTCCCAAAGAAACCCAGAACAAGCCTGCTGTGGTGGCACGAACCTTTAATCCCAGGCAGAGGCAGGCGGAGCTCTGTGAGTGCGAGGCTAGCCTGGTCTACAAAGTGAGTTCCAAGACAGCCCAGGCTACTACACAGAGAAACCCTGTTTCAAAAACAAACAGAAAAGAAAGAAAGAAAAGAAAAGAAAAGAAAAGAAAAGAAAAGAAAAGAAAAGAAAAGAAAAGAAAAGAAAAGAAAAGAAAAGAAAAAGCAAGCCAGCCAGGACAGTGGTTAACTGAGGTGACTATTCAGCATATCAAAGCAGACTCTGGCTGCCAGTCTCCCTAGGTCCCTGCTGAGCTTCCCTTCCCTCCCCCATCTTCCCTATAACTCAGCCGTGTTGGTCCTTTTGGTCTCTTGGTCTCTTCTCTTCCTAACTCACTCTCCCCTACCCCCACCCCACCCCCTTGGCCAGGTTTAATCTGCACCTTTCCATATGCCTCTGGCTAATGCCCTCCCTCATCTCTACAATAAGCCTTCTCCTCCACCATATCTGGGAGCAGTCATGTCCTCATTTTTTCACTCAGTATTCATGTTTATCCACAGACCAAATAGAAAATAGACCCTAGATCACAAACTACAACTTTCTCAAGCCTAGCACAGGACACTGAATGAATACAAATACTTCCGTATTCGGATCTGTGTACAGGCAGAAGAGTCAGAAATGTTAGCAACCTTTGGAGTATCCTCAGAGGAGTAACCATCAGGGTCTTTCCTGAAGTTCCATCAGGAACCACTGGATTTGAATTCCCTACCTGTTTCTCTGGACATATGAGGAGATGGGCAGCATTTATTCCTCGGATTATGGTTGGACTTTTGTATCTTATAATTTTGCGCATTTGCACTCAGTTAGTTGCATTGTGGGAGCACAATGATAAGAATAAAGGAAGAGTCTATTTCCTTGTTTGGCTGTAGTACTTAAGCCCTGAGTACTATTTGCAATTGCTCTATGCATTGTAAAATCAGATAATCATCAAATTGCAGGGTTCAGACCCAAGCCTCAGGAGTCCAGCAGTGAGCAAACTGTATAATCAAAGCTTTCTCTGATGAAAGGCCAAGCATGCGGTGGGAGCAGCAGAGTGCTTCAGCTAATCCCAGGGGGACGACGGGGAGCAGCAGATGATGACCTCACGCTAGTGCTTACCCACTCTCTCGGAAATACAGAACATCTAACGTGCGAGTCGGCTCTACAGTTTAGACTCTAAATGGTGCACTGTTTTCTAGTGTTGAGAAATTAGGATGGACGGAGTAGGAAAAGAACCAGAGGAAAAGCAATACACTGGAACTAAAACTTAAAATAAAAATCAAATTGTGCAGACTTTCTTCTTAGTGAGGAACTTTTTTCCCCCTTCTTTTCATAAATAGTCCTGCTTGTACTAAAGGGGAGGGTGGTGTCTAAATTGAGTTTCTTCATTACGAAAGTATACCTTGTTTAATTCTTTAACACAAAATCTGTAATTAAAGTTAATGAGCTAGAACACTAAGCAATGTGGTCCTTGGAACACAATTTGAAGAGCCTCAGAATTGTGTCTGTTAATTTTTAATTTAAATTTTGATTCTTGGACCCTGCTGGGAAAGAGTCAGAAGGAAAGATAATTTGGAGGTGTCCTAGAAAGGTTCGGGAGTCTGCAATGCCCGGGAGAATCTCAGGTTACTTCAGTTCTCTCCTCTTTGAACCATATTTTAAAAAGCTGTATTCGGATTCCATGTCATTGGCTCTCAAATTTAATATTAGTGCACGCTTTTAAAAAGTATCTCCATTTTATTTTCTTTAATTTGAAAAGCTTTCATGTGAGTTCTGGCTTATAAATGAGAAAAAATAATGGATATGACTTTGTCTCCAATGCCCTGCCCCCACCCCACCCCACCCCACCCCACCCCACCCCACCCCACCCCTGCCTGGGTCTGGCAAAACAAAACAAAACAAAACAAAAGCACCTTCCTAGTCCTAGTCTACAAATGAACAAGCGGGCTCTGGACAGATGGCTCAGCAGTAAAGAGTGCTTAGTGCTCTTACATAGGACCCTAACTGAGTTCCCAGCACCCACACTGGGCCGCTGATAACTGCCTTTAACTCCAGGTTCAGTACAGTCCTACACACACACACACACACACACACACACACACACACACACACACACACACACACACACACACAATTAAAATTAAAAACGCAGTCTGTAAAAGTAAAAACAAATAAATGAACAAAGAAAGTTCTCATTTGCTTTTCCTTCTTTAATAATAATAAGAATTTGATTTTATTGCTGAGTAATTTCAAGAAAAATTGCATTCTAATGTTGAAAATCTTTCTTCTAGTCTGCTTCTAATCTCCTGCTGGGGTGGGGGGCAAGAAAGGCACCTAGAAATTGTACAAAGGAGAGTTTTTGATGAATCTAACATGTGAAGTTCCAACGATACTGACAGGCCAGCCTGAAGCGAGTAGAATCCAGTTGTAATTTAGCAAATCTAAAGAAAGAGGGGATGAGAAGGAGCTACCAACCAAAGCTAGGGTTGGCACTGGACATGTCAGGATACCCAGATGACAGACTTTGAGTCCTGGGATTTTCTCATTCTGGTAACATCAGAAGCTATCACTCACTGTGAGATGTGTTGGCTTGTGTCTCTCTTTGCATGGGGTGAAGTATCCTTTGGGCTCACTTTTGTCCCTGTTCTGATTCCATATTGAGCAAGAAGTCTTTCTGCAGCTTCCTGGTATTATGGATTGGGAAACAAGAGATGACGTGGCCAGCGAATGAGCTCTGCAGGTACTGAAAAGCCAGAGCTTTTCTTCTGCCTTCATTATTGACATCATGATACACAGCACCATCTCCCTCATATGATACACAGGGCCATCTCCCTCATATGATACACAGGGCCATCTCCCTCATATGACACACAGGGCCATCTCCCTCATATGATACACATGGCCATCTCCCTCATATGATACACAGGGCCATCTCCCTCATATGATACACAGGGCCATCTCCCTCATATGATACACAGGGCCATCTCCCTCATATGATACACAGGGCCATCTCCCTCATATGATATACATGGCCATCTCCCTCATATGATATACATGGCCATCTCCCTCATATGATACACAGGGCCATCTCCCTCATATGATACACAGGGCCATCTCCCTCATATGATACACATGGCCATCTCCCTCATATGATACACAGGGCCATCTCCCTCATATGATACATACAGCCATCTCCCTCATATGATATACATGGCCATCTCCCTCATATGATATACATGGCCATCTCCCTCATATGCCATCAACCATCCTCCCTGAGACCTGTACACTCTGGAACTCCTAGGATTCAGTTCCTGAAGCAGCAGAGTTTCTAGGTACCATAAAATGCTAAAGCTGTGGTCAACTGGCCTTTTTGATGCAGTGACTATATTTTTGTCTCTCTTCAACCCAGGGAGCAAGTGTCAAATACTTAGTGTCTAGCTGCTGTATACTTGATACCATTCTAACCGTTATCAGGTGCCAAAAACTCTTAGGCTGAATCTCAGAAAGCAAAGAAAAAGTATGTAGAGAAGATGAATAAATAAGCAAGGTTGCATATAGGTACACATTTATTTCTAAAGATGCCATAATCATATATTGGCTATATGATATAACATTGTGAAATAGGATAGCACCTAACTCATACCACAACACATACAATTAAATGAAATGTCATTCATAGTAGATGAATAATGACCACAGCAACTATAGTATTCAAAACACACAGTAGACTATTTCTCTAGAAACAAATATGCTTTAATCCAGGTCTGATTTCCATAAAAAGAAATCAATGTTTTTTAAGACCTTATATAGTGTCAGTGGAAAAAAATCTGGATTTGATTAGAGCTATAAAAATCATGTGTAAATTTAATATCCAGGTGTATAAACTGGCCACCAGAAAAAGCACTTGTGGTTATGGGAATATCTATACACTTTGAATAAAAATAGTCCTCACCAATAATGTTGTGGTTTCTTCAAAGATATGGCCCTTTCTCCTGCATTGTAATATATCCTTAGCATCCCTGTGATTAGCTCATGATTTCTTTTGCCATTTAGTTGCATCTATGTACAATAAATCTACAAGGTACAATAATCTACCATATAACACTATGACTTGGAATCAGTTTCCTGTGTATGAAAGTCCTATAAACTCTCCTTTCCTAGAATCATACAAAGTAGATTACTATGATATGATGATGATGATGATGATGATGACGATGATGATGATGATGATGATTTTCACTGGGATCAGAACCAGGGCTTTGTAACAACCATTCATTCAAGAAACTAGATTGGGCCCTACCATTTCCACTGTTTTAAAAGGTGTGTTCCAAACTGGGGAGGGGGGTGCCAGAGGCTCGTCCCTTTCTTATTTAGTGTTGCATGTGTGCTGAGGTCAGAGAACAGCTTGTGAGCATTGGTTCTCTCTTTCCATTGCATGGATTCCAGGGATAGAACTCAGGTTGTCGGGTGACAGGCACGTTTATCCACTGAGCCATCTGTCCAGACCAGTGGTCCTTTCAAGATAGAAACTTTTCTCTCCAAAGTGGGAAGAGTGAGAAAGGGGAAGGGAGAGTCAAAGGAAATTATGCCTAACGTGCAATATATACCTGTAAGGAAAATTTAAGTGAAAATAAATAAAATTTCAATTAAAAAAGAAAGTAATGTAACTGGTTAAAACCTCCAGATTTAAAACAACAACAAACAAGCCTTGGTGAGAAAACCTAATTGGTGCAGAAGAATTTAAACAGAAAATCGGGGCCTTGAAGCAAGTTAACATGAAAGGCTGATTCATACATTGCCACATAAGTATTTCTCAAGCGCATACAAACTGGAGTGGTCCCAAGCTTCAAGCTCTCTCCTACTAGGGTGAGCAGTGACAAAGAAATAAAGTCCAACCCAGGAAGACTTCATGGAGCAGAGAGCCAGATACTGCTTCTTCGAAGATTGCTAGAACACAGAGAAATGGTGGCTGAGGAACATGCTGTTCTAGATGGGATGCCTCTGTGATTATGGGGGTGTAGGCAGGAAATTATCCCATTTCATCCTCTGGCTATACCCTCTGGTGGTTCTCATGGTGACCCTATGGGGTGGGGCAAGAGATAGGTACCCAGGAAGAGCAAGAGACTAGCCCCACCAGATCCGGGCGAAGAGGTGGCGCTGCGTGCGAAGGATGAAGGTGTTATCGGAGGGACTTACAAGGGCACTCAGACACATGTTGTGCAAACAATTCTGTAGTCACCATTCTTTGGGGACAGACATGCTGCACTGGGGCTGTGATAAGGCCAAAGAGAGTAAAAAGAAAACTGGAGATGTAGCTCAGTGATAGAATACTTTGCAAGGCCCTGGGTTCAATCCCCAGGACTATCACAAAACTGAGTTTCTTAAATTGTTATTGTTGCCTCTCAAGTGGGTAGATTTCTGTATAAAATGAGCAGGTCCGTGTGCATACGTGTGTGTGCATGTGTATGTATACGTATGAGTATGTGGGGGTGGGATGCAACTGTGTTCATGAGAAGGCATGCACATGCACAAATATGTGTGTGTGTTCCATGCATTAAAGCAATGGACACAATACTCCCACATACCTCTTTTCCCTGGGGAATTGTTTCAACATAGAAGCTGTTCCTAAACAACCATTGCAGACCAGGAAGTCTGGAACAGATCATATGGCCCAGGCTCCTACCTCCGTGAAGTAAAGTTATTTTTTAAATCATATTTTATTAATAAAGGACCACCCTGTGGTGGGAGCTGTTCCTTTTGACCATGCTGACCTTCCCAGCCCAAATGTTTCTCTTTGATGAAACATTAAACAATAGAATGTGCAGACATGAAAGCAGCTATGAGCAATCTGAAGATTAGTTTCCTCTAGTTGGGGTCCTGACATATCATCTTCTGTGTGATGTCTACTGTCCTGATGGATGATGACTAGTGGAGTTAATGGTGGAGGTGGATGGTCCTTAGGTCAGCTCTCAGCCATACCAGTTCTGTAGGCTGGGCCCTCTCTGGCAACTACCAAAGCACACGTGCCTGCACAGGACCTGTGCCCACCCTCCCAGCTGATTCCGCAGCTTTGCCCCCTCCACCCCAGGCACTGGCTCTCTGATGACCCCTGGAAGCTAACGCCCACCCCATCCCGGCTTTGAGTTTCCTACTGTCTTATCTTTCTGCTCGCTCTGCCTTTTGTCTGCCCATCACTGACCTCTGTGCTCTTTGTGGTCCTTGCCGGTGTCTCATCCAGGTTCCAGACCCTCTTTTCACTATTCCCATTTCTATGCCTCCTGGGGTAGCACGATATGACACCAGTGAGTTTCACCATTGGGTACTTAAGACAGACAGACATTCCCTCCATGTTAAAAGCAGGAGGCCAGCTTGAGACGATTCACATGGTTTTCCTTTCCCTGTCTCTACAACTACAGAAATAATTGGGTGGATATTCTTTCTACAATTGTTCGTTAGCAGACCTTCAGTACATAAATGTTGGTGCGTGAGCAAAAGAATGACTGCATTCTAGCCTCCCAACCCTCCAGTAATGGCAAGGAAAGAGAGACAGACAGAGACTAAGACCACTAGCTTATAAAAATCACAGTTTTTTTTAAAATCTCTAGGCCACTGCATTTTAGAAGCCTATTGTGGATGTGTCAAAACTATACTTGCCACTCCACAGAACTGGAATGTGTAGGGATGGGAGGAATCAAGAGCTAAAATTGACTTCCAAGATTAAATGTTCTCTGTATTACTGCTGTGACACATAGCTACAGGTGTGCTGGTTTTAAGCACCTAGGACTCACCATCCTCAGGGCTATAGACATTTGACACAGATCCCAGCAGGCTGAATCTAGGTGTTGGCTCACAGCATTCTTTCTGGAGGCTGCAGGGAGAATCCATTTCCTGCCTCTGCGCATGCCCAGGGGCTATCACATTCCTAGCCTTTTCCCCTCCTTCCTCCAAAGCCAGCATCCGGGCTCCTGGTCCCCTTTCTCCTATAGTCCTAGATCCCTGTGAGCTCAGGCGGAAAGCCTTCTCTGTTTTTAAGCACCATGTGATGAGATTGAGCACATCTTGATATACCAGAGTAAGCCCCCCCCTTTTCTGCACCCACCCTTGAATCACATCTGTAAACTAACTTTGTAAGATACAAATATGAAAGATAACCTATTGTCAGGTTCTGGAAATTAGAGAATGAGGTGTGGACATCTGTGGGGGGGGGGGCGTGGGGGGACACTGTTCTGCCTATGACGGCAAGTCCCTGAATTCTATAAGCAGTAAAAGAGAATAAATGAACAAAATTAGGTAGGAAGGAGAGCAGCAGAATGCCTCAACACACATTTACATGCCGGCTCCGGTGAGACAATGGGACAAGCCTGTAATGCCAACCATCTCATGTAAAGGTAGACACATGTCACAGTTTGTATGAGTGTCTGCCCTTTAGTTAATATGTTGAGTGATAAAACGTATGGTTGGCAAAATACATGTACAGGAGTAATTAACTTTGAAGTTTACAGAATTACACTTACCAACTGTGGCGCTGATGACAGCCTGGGGAGCAAGCAGGAAAGCGTGGTCCGGCTAGTTGAATGAGGAGATTCAGCTTAATTGAATTAAAACTGCAGTGAGATGCGCATGAGAGAAGTTGGGTAGGTCCGCTCCCTGACCCCGTTTGCCAGTGTTCTAGTCTGTGTTCTTGTCTGTATGGGATGTGAAACCGTCCATCAGAGATCTCTGCAAAGCCCCTCAAGGACCATTGCTTCTGCTATTCGCCCCAAGAGTGAGGGAGCCCTTTGAGACAGTTGTCCTCCGACCCCAGTACCTTCGCTGCTATCGGAGATGAGGAAATGTATGCATACTGCAAGCCAAGATGGGATGTCGTCTCAGATACAGTCAACACCACCCTCTCCTCAGGAGCTGGAGTTTGGCAGCTTTCCAAGCTGTCTGCCACCAGCCTCCTCTGCCAGATTTGGTGATGAGGTCACCATCAGAGTGCCACCGATGCAGCAGGGCCTGCTGCTCTGGCGTGCTCCCAGGCCGACTACTGCCCTCCTCTCTCAGGAAAGAGCAAACGTGGGACACCCTGTAGGGTCCGGGCCATCGCTGAGAGACCCTGGCTCTTCCTCCTTTGTGTGTGGCTTCATTTTTCTGTCATGCATCTTTGCCTGGATAAAAGAGATGGCGGGCAGGAGGCGGGGCGGGGGGGGGGTCCTCAGATTTGATTTCTCAGTGGGAACTGTTTGCTTTGGAAGCCACCTACGCCAATGCTAATTGAGAACAGAGCTCAGAATGAGGGCCTGAGAACGGCACTGGATGAACTTTTTGGTGGGCTGATTTCTGTTCATCTTGTCAGAACTGGGCTGTGAGTACATGCCATAGTAGCAGGATCCACTGTTTCCCAAAGGCTGTGCACAGAGAGCAGCAGGTTTTCCCTTTGACTTGCTACCTAGCACAAATTAATTATTTACTTCTAATAGTTAAGCGTATAAAGTCTTCATTAAGAAAGCTCCAAGTCAAACCTGGCCCCTACGGGCCAGCAATTTAGAGTCTGCAACTCTCCAAGCACTCTGTATCCTCCAGGTCTAAATTTGATGGGCTTCTATTAGAGAGATTACAGTAAAAAATAACAATCAGCTCTCAGATGATCCTGTGTGGAGGGGAAGGGTGGGGAGGAGTAGATTTGGCCGAGGACAAGCCCAGACTTTCGTCACAGGGACAGACCCAAGTGTTAACACAAAGGGAAGACAGGAGCATCCTGCACCGCGCATTTCGGCCACAGATAACATGGCCTGTGCTCTGGCCCAGCCCATGCTCTGACCTCCAGGCCAGGTCCCCTACCTCAGCCACTCTCTGGCCAGCTCTGACCAGCTGCGGACATGCTTAGCGGATCCGGGTCCCAGGGAAGGCGCTGCCTGGCCACACTCTCTCAGTGAGTTCTGCACTCTGCTTCTTCAGCTTCTCTTCTCTTTCTTTCTTTTAGTTTTTTCCTCCAACAAAAGTTTTTTTTTTTTTTTAAAATTGTGGGAGTGGGGAAAAGAGAGACCGAGGAGAGAGAGGGAGAGGGAGGCGGGGAGTGTGTAAAAACTTTGTAATTTCAACTGCTGCGGGAGTGGTGTGGAGTCACTGGTGTTCTGGTTTTCTTCATTTCCATGTTCATGGTGCCTTAGCAGGGGTTTTACCTAGGACGTGGGTTTCTCTCTTCCAAACCCAGGCCACAGGGCATTGTGCTGCTAAAGATCTGCTGTTAATTTAGACCTGAGCCCTCCACCTCAGAGTCATCATCTGCAGAACTCGGAGATTTCCCTAAGCCGAGGTTGCCCAATCCCTAAAGTAAACAGCCCAGAGCCCTCAGCACACTGGCCATCTGACTGGCCAGAACAAGGCCCAGAGCATATGCTATTGATCAGGGGACTGCGCAGATAACAGGGGCTCCGAGCCTTTAGGATTGTGAAATCCTGGAATGTGAAAGTGAGAAGGGGCCTCTGGGATCCTTCGGGGTGATGCTGCCTTTCTGCAGACAAGGAGCCCAGAGAGATCACTCAGCTTACCCAAGCCAGGCCCTCTTCACACTGCCTTCTGTGAGGCTGGAAAACCCTACTGGGTCTTGGGAAGAGGGAATATGGAAGAGTAAGGGCACCCAATGGCCTTGCGATGAGTTCTCCCTATTTCTGAGAGTTTGGGCCCCATTCAGGATCACAGGCACCGGTCCAGTTGTCCCAGAGTTTACAGCGGTTGGTCAGATAAATAGAAGAGCTTGGTGGGGTCCTGAAAAATGAGACCCCCACACACACCCCCACACACAGTATTTGCAGGTTTCTTGGTTAACCAGTTTTTGTAAGTTGGTCACTCAAATGGAAGAGTTCAGAGGGACCTGGGAGGTTGTCTGTACAGTTCAGTGCTTGTTAAACTTAAAAAAAAAAAAAAAAAAAGAATCTTTTAAAGAGTGCTGTTATGTAACAATGGTGTTCTGGCGAAGTGAGTGTGATCTAAAGTCCTGAATTCCCATTACACTGTCCTGTCTCAGCCCATTGGGCATCTCTACCCCACTCTCCTTCCTGCCTCAAGCCAGGTCCAAGCATCCCTCTTAAAGCTTCCTTGGTATCCTAGGAGTCCCTAGAAAGGCTCAGGAACCACCGATCCTTCCCACCGAAGGAAGGCACATGGAGGTGGAAGGCACATGGAGGTGGAAGGCACATGGAGGTGGAAGGCACATGGAGGTGGAGGCCTCGTCCAGCCCCCACGGCTGGTCGGCAGGCAGCAGAGTCTGGGGTGCTATGGGAAGGCTTCCTGCCTCCTTCCCCTGCCCCCCCACTCTCCCTTTCACACCTGGTCTGCCCCTCACCCCTCCAGCAAGCCTGTGGTTCTAGCAATTTACTTTCTCCATGCTTCTCTCACTTCTACTCTGTCACTTCCTGACTTCCTGGTCTTGCACCTGGATGATGGAGATTTCCGTCCATCTGGTCCGTGGCCCTCCTCTGCCCGTCCAGGCCCCATCCTAGCCCATCTTCATCCGGGAGGCTGCTGGAGTCCACTTTCCTTAATACAGCGAAGTTTCCCTTCTCATTGGGAGCGCTCCTGCTCCAGCCAAAGTAGATAGATTGCTTGTTGCCTCCCAAACCAGCTTGTTGCCTCCCAAACCAGTGCTTACCTGCTGCCCCTGCCTCACCACACATTTGCTGCCTTCCCCACTGAGCATCCCTGATTCCTCTATTCTTTCCACCCTAACAACCCATGGCATCCTCCTATTGTTAGCCTGGTATCCAAGGTAGTGGACAACATGTCTGTCTTCTGATAGTAACTCATTTGATGGTAGGAACTATTTTGAATCTTCAGCATCCAGGATGGTGCTAATACTGGTTTATACACACACACACACACACACACACACACACACACACACACACACACACACACTACATATACACACATACCATACACACATATACACACACTACACACCACACACTACACACCACACACCACACACTACACACACCACATACACACATACCACACACACATACATACACACCACACACACACATACACCACATACATACACACACACACCACACACACATACACACACAAACACCACACACTACACACCACACACCACACACCACACACCACACCACACACACACACCACACACTACACACCACACACACACCACACACACATACACACACATACACACCACTCAAACACCACACACTACACACCACACACCACACCACACACATACACACACCACACACTACACACCACACACACACTACACACACACACACACACACACACACACACACACACACACACATAGATATGGATTCATATATAAACATATCCTTTAAGTTTTCCATTATGGAAGAAATCCAACTACTCCACTTTTTATTTCCATCATTTGAATGTGTATAAGGCCTCCGGACATTTTGCTTTGTAAGAATTATTAGACTAAATGCTAAATAAAGCAGGTGCTCAACCCAGTGAACTAGAAATTCCTGTCCATTTCTATCAGCTCATTTATCTCAGTTTCATCACCTACGGTGCAAGATTAGCACTGATCTTTTTTTTTAAGAGGTGCATTAAAATTCCTGAACACCAAGAACTACGCAAGGGCCGTGGTATGTTCTGGAGCAGGTGTGAATGGCTATCCAGTTCTTAAGATTCTGCACTGTGTTGAACTTGTCCCCAGGAGCTTAGTGACACATTCTGTCCCTTCCAGCTCCGTCTCTCCCCTGCTGCTTCTGATCATGTCCCCAAAGTTCATGAAATTTACTTCAGTCAAGAGTTGGGGTTTCCCAGAAGTATTTATTTTAGTTCAATAAGAGTTGTATTTCGTATTGACTTTCAGGGTGAAAGATCAGAGTTTGGTTTTTGTGTGACAAATGTGGATAGACGGACTTAAAGCCATGGAACCAGGGACATGGGGAAATGGTGTCTGAGGGAAATAATCTGAAAACATTGCAGTGAATTAGTAAATGACCGGCATCATTTTATAAGACTTTTTAGAAGTGACAGAACAAATTGTACCCAGAAATGTCATTGTTAATAGTACTGGGGGGCTAGGAAGATGACTCCATGGTTAGAAGCACTGGCTGCTCTTTCAGAGGACCCTGGTTTGATTCCCAGCATCCACATGCTAGCTCACAGTGGTCTGTAGCTCCAGTTCCACAGGATTTGAAGTCCTCTCCTCTCCTGGGCACCAAGACGCACATGGTGCACAGACCTTCTTGCAGGCAAAACACCTATATACATTAAAAAATTAAATAAAGGAATAAAAAAAGGATAGGAATGCCTGTTTCACCCACTGTGTCCTGGGAATATAACATTTTGATATCCCAATAGTTTCTGTTATTATTGTTTCCTAATAATAACAGAAACTATTTCTTTCCTCTTATAAACAATATTACAGTACATTGAAAATAATTTCCAATTTCTGGGCATCGTCATCATCAGCGTCATTCTTAGACATGCTGTAAAACAGTGATGCCCATCCCCAAATGTGCCCTCCACCACTCTGGATTACTATCGTTGCCTTTTCTAATAGCTGGCACTCCACTTGCTTCTCATGTCCCAGTCTGCTCTGCAGGAGCCCGGGCTATCAGGAAAACCATAGGTTAGAGAGACCAGAGTGAAAGTTAACAGTCCAAAAGTAGTGGCCTTTTCTCTTACAAAGAAAGGGCATGCACAATTTGTGACGGTTGCTTTGTATTACAAACTGGATTTTAATATATATATATGTATGTGTGTGCATCATATCACATATATCATATATATCACATGATATATATAATACATCATGATATATATATCTTTAAAAAACTTTTATTGTGTGTGTGTGTGTGTGTGTGTGTGTGTGTGAGAGAGAGAGAGAGAGAGAGAGAGAGAGAGAGAGAGAGAGAGAGAGAGAGAGAGAGATGTGATGTGTGTAAGTACAGGTGTATATATGGAGGTAGAGGACCACCTTTGGGAGTCAGTTCTCTCCTCCCACCTCGCTAAGGCAGGTCTCACTTGTTTCCACTGCCCTGTGCACTCCAGGCTAGCTGGCCTGTGAACTTCCGGCCTATTCTGTCTCTAAGTCTCATCTTGCCATAAGAGTGCCAGGATTACTGATGTGAGTCACCGCATCTAGCCTTCTGTGGGCTCCAGGGACCAAACTCGGGTCCTCTGGCTTGTGTGACAGGCCCTTTTGCCAGCTGGGCCATCTCTCCATCCCCAAAGATAGGTTTTAAGTGGTCGAGTTTTCTGGGCCTCTTCTTTGGTGCAGAGTAAAATGACACTATTTATGAAGCATAGGAAAGAAGGGAATAAAATGGATAATTTTGCTTTGATTCTTCTGTCAAGACTGTTGCAGAAATGTGGTTGTGGGGTTCCTGCAAGCCACCATGGAGACACTCTTGATTCTCTGCATGTGTCTGCCCTGGGAATGGCCAGTTCTAGGTGCCTGGTCGCCACAGTGGATGCTGTTTCTGTAGGTCTCTTTTCTTTTCCCTGCCTTGGTTTGGGGATAAGCCCTCGTTTTAGGCTGCTTCTCACCTCCCTCCTCACCCGTCAAAAGTGGTTCTGCAGAGGCTGCTGCAGCAGGCAGAGGGTACAGGCGCAGAGCTCAGCTCCCCTCAGGATGCTAACTTCCTCACAGGGGGGCGAGGTTGCGTTTCCCACCGGCACATAGCTTCACTTCTCTGCCCTAGTATCTGCCCACATATCTTGGGCTGAAAAGGTGGCTGTGGACTCTCTGGCCTGAGATCCCAGCTACCATGTGGAATGGTGTTTGAAGCGCCAGAACACAATTTACAAACGAAAGTTTTGGAAAGGCCTTCCTATAAATGTAGCACTGGCTGGATTTATTTCCAACCCTAATTGAATTTTTAAGAGGAGTCTTTTAAAATCTGTAAACCTCCCTCATTTCCATCTATTCATTCAACAAATATTCACTGAGAATTTCCTGTACTAGTTAGTCTTGTTGTATCGGGCACCAAGAACATCAAAAGGGACAAAGCGCAGGCTATGTTCCCAAGCTTTTGTCATTTTGCAACCTCCCAAACACTTCATAAGTGTTTGTCTAGCCATCCCCTACATCTACCATCCAGTACAAACACACACACACACACACACACACACACACACACACACACACACACACACACACACACACGTCCATTTAGGGCGGTGGCTTCAGTCAGAGTAGCACAGGTTCATAGTCAGCATTATCTACACCAAGGGTCCCAGCTTTCTTTTCTCATGACCTCTAGAAAGAAATTCGCTTTTCTTTATAGCCATATATGTGAGTGGACATACTATCTCTGTGTATAATATAAATATGTCAGCAGTGTCAACTTTTGCAATGTATAATAGCCTTTGATATTTTCTATGCCACTCTATTTCACATTACAATGTTGGTCCTGACCCACTAGAGAGCTTTCATGAGCTGCAAACAGGTCACATACTGAAGGGTGAAACATGGAGCATACTGAATGAACATCTTTGCTCTGGTCCCTACATTTTATAGCAGCTGGTGAACCTCTGTCCACCCAGGCTGTAGGACGAAGGGGTCAGCCTGAAGACGGAGGAAAAGGGATTTGAGATGGGAATCAAAGAGCCTCAGTTCTGGACTAACTTCTGTAATTGGCACCATAATCTCCAAAAAGTCACTTCCACCTGCTGTGACATGGCTAGGCTACTATAAAGGAAATGCTATCGCCTGCTCTGCCCAACTCAAGGGTGAACAGGGACATCCAACATCAAGGTATCCATGGAAGTATACAGAAAAGCATTAAGTACAAAACCAGCAAAGTTGTTGTTCAATAACCTTGCTTTCCCAATGAAAATTTAATACCAAAGGAACACTTAGGGAGCGCGTGTGTTCTCAATAGAGCTCAGCAAGATTTCTGAAACTGGTTGCACCACGACGCAACTTCCTAAGTGAAAATCTCAGGGTGGCAGTTGGTTGTGATGTTGTAACTAGCTTCATGGCTAGGTCACCTCATCCCTCTGCCCGTCAATACTTCTGCTAGTTATAAAATCAAAGAAGTAACTAGGTGGCCGGTGGGTTGTAAGTTCTGAGCCAATTTGTGCAAGGCACACTCTGCCTGATGTTATGTTTAACCCCACAAGGTAGGTCAACATTAGTTTCCACTGTGTTTAAGGCCACTTTTTTTTATTAAAGGCAACCAATGTTAAACAAAACTGTCTGGTAGGGAAAGTTTAAAACAATAAACTTAAAGATAAAATATGGCATTTTTTTTCTCATTGGTCTTTCACATTTCCTTTCTAATTTATTCTAAACCTCATCTCATGCAGATGCTGAGTAAAATGAATGTGTCTCTCAACTTGTGCTCAGTCCCTCCTTAGAGTTGGAATCATTCTGGACATTTCCCCGTCACAGGCTACCTCTGCCTGCTCCATTTCATTCTCTGTCTCTGTTTTCCCTTCCCACGGCTGCTTGCTGACTGTGTTCCTCAGCTTCTCATGCTCTGTGGCAAAAACCCCTGAGCTAATGAACTTTAAGTATGCAAAGGTCTGTGTTGGTACATGGCTTCAGAGGTGTTAGTCCATGATCATTTGGCCTTGCGACTTTGGGCCTGTTGGTGGTTGGTGCATTGCGGCACAAGTGCATGGTGGGAGAGAGTCTGCAAACTTAGCTGCTGGGAAGCAGAAAGACGTGAAATAGACATTCCCCTGCTAACTTCCTCCAAGTAGGTCCCACCCACTAACAGGAGTACCACCTACAGACTGGGACCAAGCCTGTAACTCATGGCTGCTGAGCAGAATGCCTTCAGTCATCTTTTCTAGAATTTCATCCAAACATTGCTCTGTCTTTCACTTTGGGAGTTGGAGACAGAAGATAAGGTAACAACCAAGTAAGAACTGTCTCCCCATCCCTAGGAGAAGAACAAGCAATGACCCCCTTTTGCACTTTAGGAAGTGAAACGCTGTTCACATAGAGCACTGAACTCTACCAAAGGCAGCTCATCACAACCCTGTTGTAGAATGCTATCTTTTGGGCCACCAACCAGCTAGCTCCCAAATCATGACATGGTGACTTCTTAATTATAAATGCTGGGCCTTAGCTTAGCTTGTCCCACTAGCTCTTAAAACTTATTTAAACCTGTTTCTCTTCATCTACGCTTTGCCTTGGGGCTTTTTACCTTTCGTTCATTCTGTATGTCCTACTTTCCTGCTTCCTCCGTGTCTGGCTGTCTGGTAGCTGCCTGGGTGGCTGGCCCCAGGCATCTCCCTCTCTTTCTCCCTCATTCTCTTCCTCTCTAGCCTAGATGCCTCCTCTTATTTATTCTCTCTGCCCACCAGCCTTACCTATGCTTCTACTGCCTAGCTATTGGCCATTCAGCTTTTTATTAGACCAATTAGGTACCTTAGACAGGCAAGGTAGAACAGCAACACATCTTTATATAATTAAATAAATGCAGCATAAACAAATGTAACACGTCTTTACACAGTTAAAGTCATATTCCACAACACCCTGTGAAGTTTCCAGGGGAAGAGAATAAAACGAACACTGTTAAGCAGTGAGTCTATGATGGCTATGATGTGTCTCCACACACACTCACCCAGCTGGTGATTGCTGTTTTTATGGGTTGTAGAAACTTGAGGAGGTGGAGCCTAAATGGAAGAAGGCCACTGGGTAGAGAAGGTGGGGATAAGGGGAGGTTTGGGGGATGGGTATCTTGTCCTGGCGGTTTCCTGTTGCTCTCTGCTTCCTGTCCACCATGAGGCAAGGTGAAGAACATCTTCCACTACATGCTTTCACTTCCATGATGTTTTGCTTGAGCTCACAGAGCCAAGCAAGCATGCACAGAATCCTATGTGAATCAAAAGTCGAAATTCTTCCCTGAAGGTATTCTCTCAGGAGTTTTGGTCACAGCCACAAGAACATTAACAACAGCAAATAAGGTGTTAATTTCACTGTGTCCTGACTTCTCTGTCTATGGAAAATAACATGCATTCCCTGCCTTACAAGCTAGCAAAAGTTAGAGGGACCGGCCAGCTCCCAGAGCACATGAGCCCCAGTGGAAGCTTAAATCAGCCTGGCATTACACCACAGCACTGCTTTTCTCTCTGAGCATTCCACTCCTCAGAGACCCCAGAGTCACTGAGGTTGGGGCAAATGCCACACAATTCAGTTTATGGTTGACCTGTGCTCATTATAATAGTCTACTGTCCAGAAACTTAGAGTTCTTTGTCTCTGATTTTCCTTGCGTTGTTTACTCACTATTGGAAAGGAGATTGCTCACAGCCATCCTCAGGGCAAGTCTAGTCTTAAGTACATTTGTTAAAAACTGACTTTTTAGGTAAAAGAAACAACAACAACAAAAACCCATAGAGTTTCTATTTTTCTTGTCCTAGACGGCATACTCTGGGAAGGAGAATATGGTAAGATTTGTTTGCTGTCAAATGCCACCAGTTCTCAAGTATTCTTGACACGTGAGGAGAGTATAAGTTAAAAATCCTGACTTCAACACCCTGAAACTCTTGGGGCTCAGTCCCATCGGTTTATTAGCAGTATGCCCCAGAGTGAGGCACTTAATGCCTGCGAATTTCTTACTACATTCATCTACAAAAAGAGGAAAATGGCTGTAGTTAGCACAGCTCCTGGTGTTTAGTAAGAGTTCAAAAGGCCTGGAGAGGGGTCGGGGGTGGGGGGGGTGGGGAGTGAGGGGGGAGGGTTGGTGGCTTACACTGAGAGCCTTTTGCAGGAGTCTGTTCACAGGGGATGAATGGAAGAACTGGACTGCTAGGTAATCCCCAAAGCAGGGCCGACTCTGATAAGGTGAGTTAGTTTCCTGGGACTGACGGGGCAAAGTACAGAGGCCAATGGGTGACTTCCAACAACAGAAACGTATCATTCTGGAGGCTGGAAGTCTGAAATCAGCATGTCAGTGTCTTTCTGGAGACCTTTAGGGAAGGGTCTGTCCTGGCCTCTCCCAGCTTCTGGTGGCTGCAGATATTCCTTGACTCATGGCTTCATGGCTCAGAGAGTTTCACATGCCATTCTTGATATCTCTTCACACAGTCCTCCCTCTGTGCATGTCTGTATTTGTGTCCAAAGGATACCAGTCGTACTGGATTGCATGCCACTCAGATGACCTCATCACCACCTCATTACATCTGCAAAGACCTTCTATCTAAGTCATGTGAGACACTGTGGGTCTAGGATATCAACATACCTCTGTGGGGAATGCAATTCAGCTCATCAGAGAGTGTGTAGACCTCCTAGAATTACATGACACTCAACAGGCTCAGCCATACTTTGAAAGTTTGCTAATGTCTCCACAAAATGGGCAAACCTCATGCATCCTGGAAGGGGCCTTTAGATAACCTTTTGAAAAGTGAGTGTTTTCTAACCACCAAAGTTCCCTGACCTAAACGCAGGAAGGGACTTTTCTCTTAGAAAGAAGGACACCCAGGAAGTACTTGTCACCTCTGTTAACTTCAAGGCAAAAAGCAAAGCAGACACAGGTAAAGCTTAGGCTTGTGTGAGCTCACACTCTCCTCGCTTTCCCTGCATCTATTTTAAATGACTGACCTCGCTTAAATATGCACTTTGATCCATGAACGATGAGCAGCCTGGGTCTCAGCATTGGTGAGTTAGGAGGAGACCTTGGAGAAACCGCTTCCCCAGAGAGTAGAGTATCCCTGTTACCCAACTTCTCCCAGGAGGCCTGGAAAGCTAAGGATTGTGAGCTCTGCTCAGAACTTCAGGTTAAACTCCCCAACATCCTCAGGTTTGGGAAGACTACAGGAACACAGCAGAATTGGAAAGTGAGCATGTGAAAAGATACAGTACAAGTTAGAGGCAGCATTTTAAGAATCAGGTAGACTGAGTACCAATACAATGTAACTAATCTTTGTCCTAAACATGTTGCGAATGTTCATTAACAAAGCAGAAGTGCTCAGTCCTTAAACTGGGTTCTGCATTGGCTTCCTGGGGACCTCCCTAACAAAGCGCCACACACTGAATGGCTTCAAATTATAGGCAAGCAGTCCTTACCTGGGTGAGTGGGTGGGTATGTGCCCCTCAGTGGGTGAGCAGAAGATACAGCCAGACATTGAAATATTATTCACTACTGAAAAAAAAGGGCTAAGTCATGAAGAAAACATGTCAGAAACCTAGGAAGTGAAAGTAACTGGTTTGAAAAAGCAACACATGATTTCAACCATACTTCACTCTGCAAAAGTCAGGACGAATGGAGACAGCAGAGAGATCGGTGATTGCCAGAGATTGCAGGGAGAAAGGAAGAGAGAGAGATTTAGGAGGGGTGAGTAAGCAGAGCACAGGAGAATTCTAGCGAGGGCGTATACTGTCACAGTAGTGACGCCTTGCTCAAATTCACAGAACATACAGCACCGAGACCGAAGCCTGACATGAACTAAGGACTGGACGGTCCTGCTGTGTCTGTCCATTCAGGCTCACCACTTGTTTTTGGTTTTGAAGCCCAGTTAGAATTTATTAAGAAACTGTTTCCATACATATTTAAACCCAAGCATTAAGGAACAGAACGGTGCTCAGGAAAAGATCATGTGCACTCAAGACCGAGTTTCAGGGTGATGAAAGAGCGAGTCCCACCTGGGTCCATCCATTGTAACAAATACTCTTCTAGTGGGGACTGTCTCAGGTGGGGTAGGCTATGGGTCTGGGGGAACAGGGGTGTCTGGGAAAGCTCTACCTTCTTCTGAGTTTTTCTTGAAACCTAAAACTGCTTTCAAAAGTTCAGTCTTTAAAATAAGTAAGTTCCAAGCACAGTTGGCTCCTGTGGAGGGCTGCTTCCCAACGTCTATCATTCTGCTAGCAGTCTCCAACATTCCTCGGCTTGCAAAAGCGTCACTCTGACCCTCTGCCTTCAGTGGCCTTCCTGTCCCATCTCTTCCCATAGTTTACTCCCTGTCCAGATTTCGTGCTGGATTAGAACCCACCCTAATGACTTCGTCCTAAGGCCTAATTTCCAAATAAGGTCACATTCCAAGGTACTGGTAGTTAGGTTGTCAACATCAGGTTTTTTGGAGGTCACAATGCATGACAAATACTGGAAGATTGTAAAATTTTAACATGACATTTCATAGCTTAATTCTTCAGCTATAAGTGGGGTAATTATTGAGTCTATTTAAAATGTCAGCTAGCTGGAGGATGATGAGGCAGTAGGGATAGCTGGAGCTTTCCCTGGCAGCCCACTGTCTAAAATCATTCCAGGGAGAGTTAGGAGCAGGCCCCTCCATGAGGCCTGGTACTGTGCCAGCTGCAAAGAGGCTCAGAGGAAGGGATTAGCCTCTCCCCTTTTTGGGAAGGCAAAACTCTGTTGTTAAATTCCTGTCAACACGTTAATGAGAAGTGGCATGGATTAAGGTAGAGACAGAGAAAAGAAGAGATAAAAAAGCATTCCATTTAATAGATTTTTAAAAAGCAAAAACAAAACCAAACAAGTAAAAAAGCAATTTCCCCTGTCTCCTTTTCACCCTCCAAAAAACAAAAAAGGAAACTGTGATGGGAAATTTGAGCATACACACAGGAGATAAGATCCACCCCCCTTAGATTTATTCTATGTTAAAACTGTAGTTTCCCAATTTCTCTGATATTAATGTTATCATTTAAAAGGAATTTGAGGTCCCTCAGTTGGAAAATTCCTTCTTGGGGCTCTGATGAGATGGCTCAGTAGGTAAGAGTTTGCTGTGCTAGCAGGAGTCCCTGAGTTCAAATTTCCAACCCCCAGATGAAAAGTCAGGCGTGTCTGCTTGTGCCTATAACCCCAGCACTGAAGGAATAAAGATAGGGAGGGAGGGAGAGAGAGAGAGAGAGGGAAGGAGGGAGAGAGAGAGAGAGAGAGAGAGAGAGAGAGAGAGAGAGAGAGAGAGGAAGACACCGTGTCCTCCTCTGCTCTTTGTACACACATACACAGGGGTGTGTGTACCAATACATATATCCCCACACACATACTACACACACAAGTAAATAAAATAAGAATCAATTTTTAAAAATCTTTCTTGGACAACCCTTCCCTTCTCATTGGGAAGCAACAGCATGGAAACCCTCCCTGTAGACACAGAGCCCATTTGATGATGATGATGATGATGATGATGATGATGTTGACATAAAAACGGCTAACACTCATATAGTATCTCTGTATGCTAAGCACTGTTCAAGGACTTTGAAAATGCTAGTTCATTTGATTATCAACACCACTGCATGGTAAGTAGGATTGTCTTCATTTTATAGAAGAGGACAATAAGGGCACAGAGGTTACTTCTCTTGCCCATCTCTCCGCAGCCTGGGAGTGGGTAAAGTATGGCTGCTGGTGACTACGCTGCGCATTAGAGCTTGGTGCTGAATGAATGCTGCTCCCTGTGTGTTTCCACAGCTCTGGCCTCTGGCCTTTGCGTGGTAGATCTGGCAGTAATTGTATCATTACATCACTTCCTGACTCGATGAGCAAGCTTCTTCTCCAGGAGGGGCAAGGCTGGAGCGGATGGAAGAAAATGGATCCAGGACCTTTGATCTTCCTGGATTCAATCTAAAATTACCAACCCAGGGGACAATACCCTGCCGCCAGGGGCCCAAAAAGTGATCATAAGTGTACCTCTTCCCCCAAGTGGGAGACCTAGACCCCCGCTGTATGAGTAGCTCCTTTAGTTTGACTGTTAGCCACACCACAAAACTTTTGTTATACCAATTAAAATGAATTCTTCTCTTAGCTTTGAATTTGCCCAGATCTTAACCTCTAAACCCTCTGCTGTCATTGTTAGAGAATGGACACCTAGAAAGAAATGAGTAAGTAACATCAAGTACGTTGAGGTCAGCTAGATGCCAGCTTCCAGACTCCTTACTTGAACAGAACCCAGAATTTGGACATCTTGGTTATAAAAGAGAGCACTGATCAGCAATGCTCAAAATGGTGTTGAAGCCTGGCTCTCAGTCTCAGTCCCTTGGCCCTTCAAAGCCCGTCTTCTCAGTTGTGAAGTAGACATGGCAAGAGCATCCATCTCTCTGGCATTATGAAGATAGGATTCCATGCTGTATGTGATGAAAGTGCTTTGTAAAATAGTTGTGCTCTGTGACAGCTTGGATGGCCCTGAGTTCAAGAATTGGCCCCAGAAACAGTTTAGCCACCAAACAGGATGGGATTAACAGGCAGCCCTGCTGACATAGATCTTAACAAGGAGATGTCTCATTCTGACTTGGAAGCACCTCTCAGTTGTGTTATTACTGTGTAGGAGAAAAGTCTGGCATGAATAGTGGTTCACTGTGAGATGAGGAAGAGGATGCAAGCCAAGGCTAGGGCCGGGGCCAAGAGAAGGTCATGGTGTGAGCAGGTGACAATCTGAAAGACAGAAGAGCCGGGGCCTGTGTCCTACTTCAGGTGTGTGTGTGTGTGTGTGTGTGTGTGTGTGTGTGTGTGTGTGTGTGTGTGTGTGTGTGTCAGAGAGGGAGGGAGGAAGAGAGAGAGAGAGAAAGAGAATGAGAATGACATCTCTAGGTAATATTCTCTGGCTTAGCATTAAGACAGACCAGTGTGTGTGAACCTCCCAAGACCACCCCTTACTGAGAGCAAAGCCTGGGTGCTCACAAATGTTTGCTCAGCTCCCTAGAACCCTTCAGATTACAGTTCTCTTAATTGCATTTCTCAGTTTCAAAAACACCCTTCCTAAGAATGCATTTTTTTTTTATTAAAAAAAAATCAGGATTGTGTTTTAATTTTGGTTTGGCCTTTAAAGAAAGTTTTGTTTTCCAAAGCCATAATTGTGGCCTTCTCGAAACGGATTGTCCTCTGTAGAGTGAGGATTTAATGTTTCCAGCCGCCCTCCCCCTTCTCTGTGCCCATTACTCTGGCTTCATTCTTATGAGCTACACATGTTGTTGAAGCCACTCCTGGGCCCTCAGACAGGAGCAGCCTCTGCCCTGCCCGTGCCCTAATAAGGCAATGTACAAGCTCCTGTGGGTGAGGTAAGGGGAACCAGGCGGTGGATGGTATTTTTGCTGATCAAGGAGGATAAGGTGTGGTTTGGCAGGTATCTCTGTTGGTTTGGCTGGCTCCTGACTTGGTTTCTTCTTTTGACAGTTCAAATGCTGTAAAGCAAACTTTAAGACTTGTCCTTCCTCAGCTCTTCAGCTGAGCTTGGAGAATATCATCCTGACACAGTTTATCTATGATTGGAAAAAAAGATTTGCGGTTATAGGTTAAATCCCCTGGGTCATCGGAATACATGATAATGATGTCAAATTTGGTTATGGAAAGAACCAGAGACCTGCTATTTGGTTTGTTCAACCAACGTTTTTTTAGGTTTTAAGAATCTATCCATGCAATGGTATTAAGACCTACAATTGCTTTTAAATATTGATATAAGTCAATTTAAAATGGAATGGAGGAAACAAGAAGCCTGGCATTAGGCTTATAAAGAAACAGGGATCATCTGTGTCCCCTCTGATGGCTTGAGTGGCTGCCTGTACCCCCTCTCAGTTCTATTATCTGAATGACTCTGTGCTGCCTTCCATCATAGCTGCATCTGCTCCAAACTCTTCCTGTGGCACTGGCTAGGTAAGGATCAGTGTTTCTCAACCTGCCTGCAGACTGGAATGGCTAAAGCAGCGTTGAAACGTCCTCATGCCCGGGCAGCAGCTCTGCTTGAACCGGGCTGGGGCACAACCGCTATCAGGGACTTTCGAGAGCTGCCCCAGGTGATTCTATTGTCTAGCTAAGGTTGGTGACCTTGAGATCCAAGTCCCCAAATGTACCAGGTGTTGTGTCATCTGCTTCCCTCAAGGGCCAGACTCTTTCTGACATTTTGAAACCTTTAAAGAAAATACAATATGTACAGGGAACGAGTTAGACAGGTTTCTTCTTGGGCCAGTAGGTTCAAGTCCAGTTGTTTTAAACTCAACAATAGAGACTTGTAGTTGAAATCAAAATCAGCTTCTAGACACATGGATATTGTTTAAACACTGTTTTCCACACCCAGAAGGAGTAAAGCTTGCTGCCAAACAGTTGAAAACGTGTATTCATTTCAAAGCTGTAATGTAGTTAGATTTTTCAAGTTTTCTCTGTTGTCCCGTAAGTTATTGATCTCTTGAGATTCAATTTAATTAATACATACTTCCTTGATTTTCTTCTAATAGTAAGCCAACTTCACATTGTGAAATTGTAAAATTGCTGTATCTAGCAAAGATAAAATGATACAACCAAGGGATTTTTTTTTTTAAAAAAAAATACTTACCCTTCAAAACTAATAGGTTATGAGAATACAATACGGCCTTGGGAAGAGTTAAAACTTTGAAAACTCATGGATGAGTCAGGTGTCTGAAGTAACGCTTTACTCTGCACTGCCTGGCTGGGTAGCCCATTTTCAAGGAAGACGGGAACATTTGGAAACTTGGCAGAGCAGACTAAGCTGGGACTATAGGTTGGACAATTAGCAGCCAAAGTAGACAAGCAGGTTAAAGGCACAGTGACATTACTCAGGGAAAGTGTGTTGAGCTAGAAGAGAGTAGAGAAAGAAACCCGTTACAGGATACAAAGGAAATTATAAAGCAGATGGTTGGCAGAAAATGTCATAAAGGAATGTGTGATGCTTTATGTGTAAACTCCACATTACAGCCTCACATTTTGAACACTTCTTCTCCAGCTAACAGTTGTGTCTTGGGAGGTGGGGCAAGTTTTGGAGGCAGTGGGCTGCTGGTGAGGAAGACATTGAGAGTTAGTGCCTGGTCCTACCTCCTTCCTGAGTTCTCTGTCTGCTTAGTTGGTGACTTGTGACAAGACCCAGCTGCTCTCCCCTTGCCATTAACTCTGCGATGACCTTCCCACCATAATGAACTGGACCTTTTCTTTCTTTTTAAATGAATAATTATTTTTAAAAAATAACTTATTATTTTTTTTAAATTTATATGTGTGCATATGTCTGTTTATCTGTATGTGTATGGCATGTGTGCAGTGTCTATGAAGGCCAGAAGAGGGCATCAGATTTCCTGAAACTGAAGTTACAGTCTGTTGTGTGTCACCCAGTGCGGGTGCTGGGAACTGAACCCAGGTTCTCTGCAAAAGCCAACAGCCATCTCTCTAGCCCTCACTGTAACTTTTCAAACTGAGAGCCAAAGTAAATCTTTCTTCCCAGAAGGGGCTCTTCCAGGATAGGTTGTCACATGTGCTAGAAAAATAAATAATACAGAAGATCTCATCAAATGAAAGGTTCTATGTAAAGTCCACTAAAAAGAGGTATTCAGGAGGTATCCCTGACTTAGGGCTTCACCACACTGATTTTTAATTACCCCTGATCACCTTTGCTTCAAAAAGTATTAAATTGAAAATTCTAGACATGACATTTATTATAGTATATCATTCTAGTTGTGTTTTGTTATTGACTATTTCAACATAAGTAAATACATAGAGGGTCTCATGCTGTATGTAGTATCAACCATCAGTGGGAGGCCTTAGACCCCATCCCCACAGATGAGAGGAAATAACTATATAAAGCACAACTTTATATACTTTGCTCCAAAGTATAGCTGTAAAGAGTACAAGACAATGTACAGTCTTACTCTGGAGTTATGACTACTAATACCTGGGTTGAGGATACCACATATAGTCAGTATAGTGTTCTAAGATACTTAATAGCCAGCCTGAACTGATCTTTTAATATTTAGATTGGCCAGACAAGTAGTTAAAATGAATGGAACTGAACAAAAATCCCTGGCCTCACATTAATGCATCCTAAAGTAAACCTGCAAAGTAGATTATACTAAGTTAAAAACATAGCCCTGGCGGATCTTTGTGAGTTTGAGGCCAGCCTGGTCTACAGAGCAAAATCCAGGACAGGCACCAAAACTACACAGAGAAATCCTGTCTCAAAAAACCAAAAACAACAACAACAAAAACAAAAAACATAGCCCTGAAATAAAATGTGAAAATTATAAGATAGCCCATGCTACGATGGAACTAGTCATCTTTGTGTGTCTTACAACATCCATTGGATTACAGATCCAGTTTTGGCTAGGGCCCATTAAATATTTCTAAAGGATTGGCTAAGTCCAATACACTGTCACCCTGAACTATTTTTTGCCTTCTAAGACATCACAAAAAGCCAAACCAGTGCCAGGCTTGCTAGTGGAGAAGAGAAAGAGAGTGTAGAGAATATAAGAAATCAGCAAGGGAGGATGATGTGGGGTCTTCCTCTTCCATGGAGAGGAATGACGTGGCCTAAAGCATCAAGAAAGTGAAGTACTGCTCAGTATTCATGAGCCAAGTCATGACCTATCACATGACAGAGAGAGACAGGTGGGTGGCTCGTACACATTCATATACAAACACACAGGAAGATAAGCCCTTGAAGTGGACCAGAGTCCACAGTGAGAAAACACCAGTTGACCCAGTTTGCCTTAGCTCTAATTATTGACTAGAGTCAAATCTGATATCTTTTCTGTTTACCACCACCTGTTCTTTTGTTGTTTGGTTTGGTTTGGTTTGGTTTGGTTTGGTTTGGTTTGGTTTGGTTTGGTTTGGTAGGGGTTTGGGACCTTTCCAGTTCTGAGCTCCAAGGGCATTTGAATAACTACCTCTGCAGAGAAAGAAGCATAAAAATGACAAACATATTTATGATAAATCCATTAAAACATTTGCATTCTAGACCAGTCTGCAAAATGTACCAGTCACTTATCCAAGCAAACACTGGAAAGAAAGTTTGTGGCCATAATGCTGTCAACATTTAGAGGGAAGGATATGAAAGAAGTGTGATGTGTTGGGGTTCTCGCTTTCAACATTTAGAGAAGAGAGTTTGAGAGAAATGTGACATGGTGGGGGAAGCTCTTGGATTTGTTGTGGATGTCTCCTGGCCATCAGGCCTGGCTTTGAAGCTGCTGCTGTCACTCTGTTGTGGTTTAATATGATTCTGCTTTGTCACCTCAGAGTCATGACATTGAAACTTGAAAGATATTTCTCCCCTCAGTGAAATTTCTCACATTCCAGGACTCTTTAGTTGCCTCGTTAGGTGCCATCAATCATTGTTTAAATGCCCTATGCTTTTCTTTAATGCACTTATGCATTCTTAATGAATGAATATAGGATGCAAAAGTGCATGGTGGGGAGCTAAACATAGAACTTCACTCTAGCTTTCAAAAAACATGTGACAACTGTAGTTGGACTTTCTTTTCCGCCACCAGCCCCAAATAATGACACAAAGACTTATTAATTATGAAAGCTCAACCTTAGCTTAAGCTTGTCCCACTAGCTCTTATAACTTTAATTAACCCATTTAACCTATGTTCTGCCATGTTACCTTTCTCTGTACTGCCAATCCTGCTTTCTCTGTGTCTGGCTGGCAACTCTCCACCTCTCTTCTTCCCAGAGTCCTCTCTATGTCCGGAAGTCCCACCTATACCTGCAGTCTAGCTATTGGCTATTCAGCTTTTTATTACACCAATCACAGCAATACATCTTCACACAGTGTACAAATATCCCACAGCATTTCCCCCTTTTTGTCTAAATAAAAGTTATATACAATAAGAACAATCAAGTAAGAATTGTCAACTAAGAATTATATTTACAATGTCCAGTCCATTTGTATTTTGCAAATTTGGAGAAATCACTCTATTATCTGTCTTATCTTGCTAAGTCCAAAGTTTTATACCTAAACCATTTTCTATCATAACTTTTATTATCAACCTAAAAATATCTTTTTAACTTAATACATTTTCTTAGGTTAAACAACTTAAGCTTTTATGTCTTTCAACCTTATATATTTTACACTTCATTTGTAAGTGTTTTTAAAATTTAGTAACAAGGAAAACTGTAACTATAACTATCTAGTCTTTAACCCCATAAAAGACTTGAGAAGGATATAATATTAGCTGAGTAAACAGGAAATACAGAGAAAACAACTTCCAGAACTGTAAAAATGACAGAACTAGCTGGCTGCCTGGACAGTCACCCAAGGTTCCTCTGCAATGTTGGGGCATCCATCTTTAGCCTACAGGCCTATTATATCTGACAGACTTTTCTGTGAAGCAGGAATTTTTGAAGGACTGTCCTACCTTGTCTTGATAAAGTTCATCAGTCACCTTCTTTTGTGTCCTGTTTGTCCAATTTGGATAGCATACTGTCAGCAGTTGAGGCAAGAGCAGTTTCTTGTCCAATGGCTAAATTTGTCACAAATGAAAGCAAACTCCATATGGAAGTTTTTTGATGTCCATCGTCCTTTTTTGAAGTAGATTGGTGCTTCCAGGAGCAGACATGTCTCACTGTCATGAAAAGTTTTAGGTTATTAAAACATCTTAAATTTCATATTCTATAGGTCTCTGAAGTGTTTGAAGACTACCTATCTATCTAAAATATATCTCTGTTTAACCTTGAAAACATACCTAACATGACTACAAGTTTGATTATTATAGGTGACTAACTACTAACCTGTATTTCTTAATTATACATTACATTTTTAAATGAGCTGAATAGGTGCAATACCTTAAACAAAAGTAGAAACATATATACAATATAACAAAAATAACTTTAAATTTGTACCAATATAGAAAAATGTCTTTAACAAGAGTAGAAACATATACAGAATATGTTCTAACAAAAATAACCTCAATCAATATATAAAAATCAATACCAATGTAAAATATTTGAGATTAATAGTTGCTTTTCAGTTTAAAGTAGAATCAATAATATACTCTTTTATACTTTTATTCTCATATTCCCCTTTTTTTCAGAAAGAGATCCTTGAACCTAATCTCCTTTGCTCAGCTTTCTTCCTGACCATGAACAATAACAACTTGTAACCAATTCCCCTAAATGACAACAAACATCTATAACCCACCAAATGACCAAAAACCATCCATCCCACCTCTAGGGAATGTGGGCATCATGTTCTCTAGACTGTTTCCTGTTGTCTGGGGGCACCAACACCTTTAGGGAACCCTAAGAAAAATGAGATAATGGTCAAGTCCTGGGAGAGCTAGCTGTATTATTATTA